>NW_024424786.1:30147046-30172860 GCF_017311325.1 Ursus maritimus
GGGGGGGTGTCCATGCTAGCTACCTCTTCAGGACTCTACCTGAATAAGCAGCTCTTCTCTCCCCTCCTGGTACAGGACTCACTACCAGAGAAGCTGGCTGTGCACGAGAAGAATGTCCGAGAATTTGATGCCTTTGTAGAAACCCTGCAGTAAAAGTTGGTGTCCTTGGGTACCAGCAGCATCCCCTTTCTGTGGCCCCAGGAGACAGCACCTCCCACTCATCAGCTGCTCCCATCCCTCATCTTGCTCCAGGTGGAGGAGAGGCTGGTTTCCCCCATGGGGACCTGGAAGTCCCTGTTCTCACACCTCCTGGAGACTCCATGGCAGCAGTCAAGCCCGGTGATAGCATTTGAGAGGACTCATCCCCCTGGCCTTGGAGATTGGAAGACCCTTTATAACAAAAGGGCCCTTGGCAGGGCCATCTGCTTACACCGCCCATCAGCAGCTGCTTCACAATGGCTGTCATCCCATTCCTCCTGCCGGCGCCCTGCCCTGGGTCTGCCCTGCAGCTGGCCCCTTGCTGGCCTGCCGTTACCATCAAGCACTTGACATTCCAGCTGGCGGCCCAGAGCCTGGCGTGGAGGCAGAAAGAGGAAGGAGACAGAACTGGGAGGAAGAAGGAAGGGCTCCTTCAGGCTCTTTTTTTGTCCCCTTTGGTTTGATGTCTTCTTCCTCTCTCCCCTCTCTCTGCCCCTGTGCCTATACTTTTGGCAATACGACAGGCCTCCTGCCCAAACTGGCGAGAACTGCAGAGTCAGCCATTCCCGCCCTTACGGGTTGTGCCAGCCCATCTCTCAGCAGAGGGTCTGAGCAGCCCTGGTGGCTGTCTGTGCTCAGCACCTCAGCTTCATGGAAACAGAATCCTGGGTCTCCAGGATTCTTTCATTGGGAGTCACAGCAAAGGTTCTTTTTCTCTCCTTCCTCCCCCTGTTGCTGCTCCTTGGTTATAAAACACGATAAATATTTATTACTTTCAGAGAAATCAGATATTTTATAGAGAAACTATGTTTGAGGTTAGATGTTTTCACTTGGGGAAGGTGGAGGGCCTCTTCCTGGAGTAGGGCTTCCTTAGGTTCTGGGTTGCTGCTCTGAGGATCTTCCTTCCCATATAAGGTGGGATCCAAGAATAGGGCTGGCTGAGGGCAGCGGAACCTCCCAGAATCGCTGCACTTAAACTGACGACAGGCTTTACTGTAGACTCCTACATCTTCCTGGTGAGAGCCTTGAATCTCTCCCAGCTTCTGCAGAGTAACTGACTCCATTCTGGCAGCCCAGGAAGTCTTGGGTGCTGAATTCGTACAACTCTGTGTACAACTCTCCAGAGTTGACATAGAATGCATTGTATGTGCCCCACTGTGGCCCAGGGAAGGCCAGAGGGGCCCCTCCTTCTGGGGGGACTTGTTCCTGTTTCTCAGGGCTAGGTTATGGTCCTTTTCCTCTTTCCACCTGGGCCTGGCCACCACCTTTCTTTAATCCCAGGGTCTGCACCCCGCCCTGAGGTTTACTAGCTGAATTTGTTCCTTGTTGAGAAACCAGAGCTAGGCATATGATTGACTTAACCATTTAGGTATTGTTACTTGAGTTAATCCCTAATCTCACCCACCTACCATCTGTCCCTCCCTCAGCCTAACCTGTAGTCCTGGCCAAGGGAAACAAGCCCTGCCCCGTTTCTCCTGGCCCACCTGGGCTATTCATTGGCGGCAGCTGTTCTGCAGTGGAGCAGGTGGTCTTCAATTTGCTTGTTAGTAAGTGCATGTGACACTGTTCCCACCTATCAGGCTGAACTCTGAGGGCTGGAGTGGGCTCTGAGGCTGTCTCAGGTAGACTGAGCCCTGCCCTTGTTGTTGCATGTGTTCTGCTGCCACAAAGAAATATTCCCAGCAGTGGTGTCCAGCTGGCCCTATGTGGGCCAGAGTATACCCATAGCCCGCTAAACCAATCCAGATTGACCCCCCAGGCCCCAGGGCTGAGAAGGGTGAAGCCCTGGTAAACTATCGATCACCCCTGCCCCCACATCCTGCCACAGTATCTCAGCCGCTGTCCTTCTGAGGCCGAGCACGGAAAGGCCTGTTAGCCAGTGTCCTCTTTGACTCCTGATTGTTGGCCTTTGCAGGCAGCAGCCTTTCCTTTAGGACTCAATCAGTGAGAGGCCAGGGAGGCTGAGCCCTGAGCTGAGCCTGGGAGGAGCAGAGCAACTGTCAAGGCTGGCCCTTGCCCCTTGGCCCGGAACACTGACAGGGATGAGCCCTAGACTGACGCCTGCAGCACCCCCCAGGACAGGGCTGGGACCCGTCACCCATCTCCAGGTGGCGGAGTCCCTCCCCCTCCTCCAGCCCACCTTGTTTGGAAATACTGAGCTATACTTTAAAATGTATTCGAGAGATTTCCAATAAATTTTTTCTGTACTTTACAGCCTCCTGTCCTGCCAGTTAGCTAAAATGCTAACGTGCGCGTGCGCTCTCACTTCTGTGCAGGCCCTGGTAACTGACAGCGCCCCCGCCCTGTGGAAGGAAGAGCAGTGGGTGTGAAGTGCAGAATGTGGCTTTGGAATCAGGCAGGCTGTTTTGAGTCTTCGGGCTCAGCCGCCTAGCAGCTGTGCCACCTTGGGTTGGTCAGAAAACTTAGAGCCTCATTTTCCTCGGCTGTACCGTTCCCATCTCGGGAGTGTATGTGAATAGTCAGGAGATACTGTGCGTGAAGTCAACACACGTAGTAAAAACTCCCTTAGACGTAGGCCATCGTCATCAGCTGTTTTTACCCCCTGTGCAGCACCACCGCCCACTGAGCCTGGAAGCAGAAGCCTTTGGCTCGGCAGGAGAAACTGCTGCCAGGGTTCTGCCATGTTTCCAGCAGGAGCGGACAGGGAATGCGGGCCTCTCAGGTGCCGGTGTCTGTTTGCTAATCTAGGGTAAGGAGTTGTGGCTGAGCAAACCCGACAGAGGGGAAGGGGCTGAGTGAAGTATCGGGAAGTCAAGGGCCCGTCAAGCGTGTTTAGCTGCCCTGATCTGCCAGACAGCTCTAGCCAGGCCCTGGGGTGCTCCCTGAGGAGTCACTAAGACGAGCAGAAGAGCCCGTGGGGATTATTCCTGCCTGGCCCCCTGGGGGCTTCTGTGGCAAGCCTCTCAGCCGTGGTGAAGCTAGCTCCTGCATCCTAACTTGTGCCCACCTGGGCCTCAGGAGTGGGAGGTGGGGTGTCCCAGAGGCAGAGGTGGTTCTAGAGGTAAGGGACTAACTGCCTGGCAGACGGGCAACTGCGGTTGCCTCCCTGCCCACACTTCAGGCTGAAGCCAGGGCAGAAAACGGTGAGAAAGTTCTAGATTCAGCCCAAAGCTAGGGCTGAAAAGGAGGAGGCTGCCCACTGCTGCACTTGTGGGCCCTGGGAGCCCTAGCTTGTTAAGTATACCTGACAATGGCCATGATAACTGACCGGGCAGCCAGTTGGGACAGTCACCCAACCCGAGTCAGAAATGGTGAAGAGACTGTCCCTTGTGTCTTCACCTTCAGCTGGGATCCCCCAAAAACAAAGTGTTCACTTGCCCCGCATCTCACAGTGGTGTCCTGCCCCTTTAAAGCATCTCCCGACACTTGGCCCCCAGAGACCTGCTGTTGCCAAGGCAGGGGTAAACTGGCTTTTGAGTCACTCCACAGAGGCCCTGCCAGGAGCCCAACCCGAGTAAACAGCTTTCCTGGTCTGCTCCCTCTCAGAGTTTCCCTGGGATACTGCTCCTCTGTTGTAATCAGTCACCCAGGTTAGAGCGGAGCAGAGCCAGTGAGGGGCTGCTGGGGCCTTCTGCCGGGGCCAGCAGGGTGAGGGCCACTTGTGCCACAGGACTGGCTCCCTGCAGCTCAGGGCCTGTGTTTGTCACCACCAGCTTCACACCGCTGCTCGATCCTGCAGCTCTGGCCTGGCTCCCCTGGCGGGAGAGAGCAGGGAGGAAAAAAAAGAACAGGGCCAACCCAGGCCACCATCACCTGATTGCAATCAACAGGCAGGCAGCAGACAGGTGCAACTTGACCTTGACCACTGTGTCAAGTGAAATTCTGACCTGCCCTCCCAGTGACAAACTTGTCTCTAAATTGTGGTAAAATACATGACTTAAATTTTACCGTCTTAATCTTTAAAGCACAGCAAAACCTACTCAAGAGAGGGAAGGAAAACTGGCTCTCCTAGCCTCGGTGGGACTGGGTGGCAGGTAGAAATAGCCAAGGCGCTCAGGCTGAGGGGAGGGTGGGGAGAAGTGAATGGTCACAGGAGGCTTCCAATCCTAGCTGCTACACAAGCTTGGGACCATCTCCTCATTCCTCTGTGCAACCGCGGTCATTCTGGTCGCCACTGGGCCCTCACTGTTACGTCCTGTGTGTGTCACTTTGGAGCCTCAGAGAAATGAAGACCCCATCTCAGGTGGACTGACAATATGGCTGTCACCAAGTGGAGCTGGTGGAGGTTGTGATAGCACCAGGACTCAAGCCTATGCTGCTGTCGCCACAGTATCCTCCGTTCAGGGCCAGAAGAGGCCGTGGTCATGGGATACCGCCCTTGGTGGCCCATTGGGATGCTGCACACATACAACGTGGGGGTGGGGTGGCGGTGTCACCATTCACACAAGCCTGGACAACGTCAGAAAGCCAGCTTCCCACCCACTCCCAAGGGAACGAGACATAGAAGGACGGGGCCAGATGGACTGGGGAGGGGACTTCCTGAGGCCCCACCTGCTTGGCCTCCACAACCAGACACTTCCCGCCCGTTCTGAGCCTCCAGGCGTGCTTCCTAACACCCAGGTGGGCAGTTTTCCATCTCCTTTTTTATTGAAATACAAAAAGTGCAAAGGTGAAATACATGATTGGTGCCCAGGAAGTCATTAAGTGTGAATGTGAACACTTGATTCACAGTACTCTCCCCCTCCCCCCAGGTACAGACCAGTGGGATGGGGGACAGGAGAAAAGACCCAAGAGATCTCCGAGGCTCCCCAGTAAATGGGGCTGTGCGCAATGCCTGATACACAAAGGAGGGCAGAAAGCAGAAGCCCGGCTTGGGCCAGAGATGCAGGGACCAACATGGAACCAGCGGCCACTCCAGGCCCCCGGGAGTCCTGACATGCTAGCATCCTGGGGAGAGAGCCCGGTGAGGTCAGGACTCAGGCCACACCCACCACGCAGATGGGGCTGGTCTGGTCAGTGAGGGCCCCCACAGTACAGGCTCTGGCCAAGGCTGGGGGGCAGGGCCACCATGCAGGTACTTCCCTCTGCTGCCAGGGGACGAGGCTGCAGGAAGTGGGGTCCCCAGGGTTCACCAGGAAGGCATGTAATTCTAAGGAACACAGTTGGAATCAGAAGTACCAATCATCGGGGTCCAGGTTTTCTGAAAGACGACAGGGCCCTGGGGCCCGACATTGCTAGAACTCCCCAGGCAGGGGTTGACTTAATTAGCAAGGTCTCTGCTCAGACCCTCCAGGAGTCACTAGCTGGAGGAAGAAGCCACAGATCCTGAGGCATCGAGTCACTTCTGGCCACAGCAGGGACCAGTGTGGCACCACCACAGACCTGTCCGTAAGTGGTTAGGCTGAGGATCTGTGTGAGTGGGAAGGGAGGGGCGGCAAGGCATGGGGGGCTGAGACTGCTTGTCACTGGCCCAACCAGACACAGCAGGCTTTTGGGTAGGAATGGAGTGTCTGTTTCAAATGGATGCTGGGACTCAGCCCTATCATCCAAGCTGCCAGTCCTGGCAGAACCAGGGGGCTGGAACATCCTGGGGGCAGTATCACTTGAGAAGGGCTGACCCAGGATGTGTGGAAGAGAAGGAGGCAGAAGTAGGAAGCAGACTCTGGCCTTGCCAGTCCTTAGCCGTGTCAACACGCAAGGCTGACGCTTTAGAGGGGAGGACAAGAGCAGGTGCTCGCACACAGACCTTCGCCCAGGCAGGGAGGTGCCTTGGTAGGGCAGGCCCAAGCCAGCTCAGCTCGGCTGCTTATTCCCCAGCAGCCAGGAAGGGGAGGACCAGCCCCAGCTACCAGCCCAGCTGGCAGTGATTTAGGCATCTGCAGTTGCCAGGAAAAGAGAGGCAGGAGAAAGTGGGGAAGCAGTTGCTGGGGTCAGTCTTTCCTGCTGGAAGAGCCAAGGCCAGCTCTGCAGAGCCTGGCAAAGAGCCAGGGATCCAAGGAGGCAGTGAGAAGTATAAGGCGAAAAAAATGTTTCGTGGTTACAGCGAGGCCTCCAGAGCTGGCGAGGTGGGCTGGACAGAAGGGGAGGAAGAGCTGCCCGGTTGGTTGGCCCCAGCTTCCAGCTCCCAGGGCCTCATGGGCCTTTCCTCATAGGCGCCAAGCTCCTAGAAGGCTGAAGCCGGGAGGAAGAGTCCCAGTTGGGGCTCTCCGAGAAGGGGCAGCAGGGCAGGGCTCAGAGCCCTCTGGAGTCAGGGCTGGGGAACAACTCCCCTTGGTGATCCAGAAGGAACTTGGTGAATGTGTTGATGGGATTAATGGCCTTGAGGGTGATGGCAGCATCCTTGGCCCACAGTAGGTTAGGGCCGAAGACAACAGCCAGGTTAGTGTTGGTCATCTTGTTCTGGTCACATTGGGCAGAAATCTGTGGAGGGAATCAGGGGGCTACAGCAGGAAGCCACAGACCCTGCTTCCCATCCCTGGGAGTGGCAGCAGTGGCAGCTCCTCCTCCCGCACTCCTCCAGGTGAACAGCAGAGGCTGAGGCCCCGGTCTCACCTGCACCAGGAAGGCAATGAGGAAACGAAGCACCTGGTAGTTCTCCTCAGGCAGCGTCCGGAGCACCTGCAGCGTCGCCTCCACTCTCTGGCTCTCATCAATGTCTGCAAGGAACCAGGGCCCAGGTCACAGCAGTCCAGGGCTGGGCCAACATGAGGCCAGAGGGGAGACCCCACCCAGACTTTCCTTGGAGGACAGGCCAAACCTGCCTGCTCTGAGTCCAGCCCTGACCCCAACCCAGCACACAAAGCACAGAGCTGGGGAGGGAAGAAAGGGGCACTCACTGAGGAAGCCCACAACGTGGGGGTAGAGGTCAAAGGTGAGCAGGGGCTCAGGAAGCTCCCGGAGGAAGGTCTTGAGGATGACCGCGGGCAGGTGCAAATCATTGTACTGGTCGAAGTCCACTGGTAGCCCTGGGGGAGGGGGTGGAGACAAGCTGGGCCTAGCCTAGAGGCTGACAGCCCATCTAGAGTCCTGGAGGCCAAGCAGACCCCACTACCCACAGCCACTGCATAAGCCCCCTCCTCCCGTGGAGCCTCCTCTCACACAGGCCTTCCCTTCTTGCTCTGTGATGAGGGGACCGGGTAGGATGGGGCCCCCCAGCACACACTACAGTGATTCCTCGTCTCTGAATGCACCTGACTGATGAGGCCACAGGCCTGGGACAGCCAGGCAGGAGCGGGACCCATGCAATCAAACCAAATGCCACAGAACCTCTGATGGGAATGGAATGTGGGGTCCTTGTTTACAGGGGAGCAGAAGGAAAAGAAGCCCCGTCGCAGTCACATACATGCCCCTATCCTCCCCTTCCCGCCCCCAGGATCTGTACTGACCCTGCGGGCCTGGGCACACCCCCCAAACCACTCACCCATGTTGTACTTCTGCTGTACTTCCCGTACGACTTGGGTGTTGGCTGACCTCCGGAAAATCCCCTCAGTGGTGAGAGCTGGGAAACAGTGGGGCCTGGTGAGTCTCGGCTCTGGGGCCTATAGATGCCTGGACCCGCTTGGTCTCGGGGCTCCACGAAGGGTCGGTGTGGACGCTGATGCACGTGGGGCTCTCAGCCCTGCCTGGCAGCTTCCTGAGGGGAGCTGGGAGACCGGGCTGAGGAGGGGCCTGGGGTCGGGGCTGAAGGGGAAGGGGCAGACCCGGAAGCCCTGTGGCCAGTGAGCAGCCTTGGCACTCACCGTAGGCCTGCAGGTAGGCTATGGTCTCCCGAAGCACAAGCGGAACGGGCTCCTGCTCTGGGTTCTTCTCCTGGAGGCTGTTGGGAACGGGCAGTGAGCAGGGCCTGCCGCCCTCCGGAGCCCTCACACACCAGGCCTGCCCACCTCTCCCATACTCACTGCTGCAGCGAGACCCCAAACTGCTGGTTGGGCAGAGGGGGCCGTGGTGGCATGGGCTTAGGGGCCGTGGCAGGGCTCTTCTGTGTGGATTTGAGGAAGTCGTCATACCTTGGGGAGGCAGATGGGAGGGTCAGGCCGCCAACCTGACTTTATAGTCACCCTGGCAACCCCTGTCTGTCAGGCACTCCCTGTGCTGCTGCACGTGGTCACTTCATTCGGGCCTCCTGGCAGCCCTGCTCTACACACGACCTCTTTAAGCGACAGAGGCGGGATCCGAACCTGTGCTCTCCGGCCCCGTGCTCGGGCTCTTCACCCCCGTGCTCGGGCTCTTCACCACTACCTTCACTTCCCCTGCTCATCCGGGGGTTCTCGAGGCTCCCTCTCCCCTTGGCTGGCACGTCCCCCCTTGCAAGCCTGACGGGCACACACTGCCCCTGCCCCCGCCTCACTTGAGCACTTGGCGAGGGATCCCCAGTTGCTCCAGCTTCACGTGCTCGCTCAGCTCGCTCAGGTAATTCACATAGAAGATCTTCTGCCCGAACTTGAAGCTACCGGCAGAATAAAGGGCACGGGTAGGCATGGGTGGGCCCATTTCGGCAGGCTGCCACCATCCCCTCAGCAGCCGCCCAAGATCAGACAATGGCTGAGCCCCTCAATGGCCTGTCCCCAGAGTGCTTGGCCTCCTCAGGTATCTGGTTCAGAGTTCAAAGTGAAGCCTGGGGAGGCCGCTGTCCTCCCCACCAACCCGTTCACCTGATGATGGGCTTAAAGAGGATGAGCAGGGTCTTGATGAACATGGTGGGGTGCACGATGTACAGGGCCTTAATATTCTTCTTGTACCTGCAGAGAGACAACAGGAACTCAGCAGCCGGTGTGGTGGGAGAGGCACAGAGCTAGGTTCTCTGAGTCCATTTTCTGATTTGTGTCCTCAGGGAAAGCCTGAGAGCGAAGTGCCGTGGCAGTCCCATTTTACAGATTAGGAAGCAGAGACTCAGAGAGGTGAAGTACCAAGAAAGGTCACAGAGGGAGGAAATACAGAGACTGGGATTTAAGCCCAGAATGTTCCAACTTCAGATTATTTGCTTTTACCCGGGGTGAGGGGGGCCCTGCCTCCCCCCACCCCCAAGCTTCCGAGCAAGCAGAGGACAGCCCAGAACCTGGCAGAGCTGCGGGCTCCACAGCCACCTGCCCCCAGGCCCCTGGACCCACTTGCGGTCAAACTCGCGGTAGGCATCGCGGAGCCAGCTGAGGGAGGGCTTGTTGTCGCTGGTCAGGCCGTGGTGCAGGTACAGCAGCGTGTAGTCGCTCTCCACGTACTGGTCCAGTGTGTGCTTCAGGTACCTACCAGAACAAAGCCCACTCAGGCCGATCTTCGATTCAGGAGGCGCCCCCGGAGACATGACCCGGCACCCCAAGGGTCTCCTGCCTCTCTCCTCTGCCTCCCCACGAGCCTCTCTCGGGCACTGCCTGCTCTGGCTGCATCATCACCCATTCCACAGCGGGGAGGAGGTTCAGGGTCATGGCTGGGCTGGGTGGAGGACGAAGAATGCGAACGGCCGCCCTGGCTAGAAACCAGGAGACCAGGACCTGAACTGAGGCCCTCTCGCATACCTGCAGAAAAATGGGAGTAACACTCCCTGCGGGGCTGCCCCAAGTCGATCACGGTGACGACAGTCACCATTCACCAATATTTAGCTTTTAGTGTCTGCCAAGCACTCTGTATACATTATCTCATGCCTTCCTTGTAACAGCTGGGGCTGAGATGATCCCCTTCTCACACATGAGGGCAGTGTGGCTCAGAGAGGTGAAGTGCTTATTCAGAGGCACACAGCTTGCGGTGGAGCCTGGAGATGACCTAACTTCACCCTGCTGACCACACAGGCAGGCATGTGAAGTGTCTAATGCTGGATTTTTACTGTGATTCCAGCCCATCCCGCTACACGGTCGTTTAGCCCTTGTACGCCCTGAGCACTTTGCAGCTTGCAAAGAGCTGTCACATTAAAGATGGCATTCTGCAACTATAAAGTAGTAAAAACTGTAGTGACAATACACTCATCTTTTGCTGGACGTTATGACCTTTTGGAGGGCAATAAAGTGATGTTTATCAGAAGCTAAAAAATGTTCATACTCTTTGACCCTGTGAAAATATACCCAGGAAGTTATCCTAAAGAAACAATCAGAAATGAACAGAAGCATTTTTGTAGAAGGCTGTTCATTGCAGCCTGGTTTACAGTGGAAAAAAACTTTTTTCTGAGCAGCAAGCTAACTGTCCCCAAACAGGGAATTGGTTAAATAAATTACAGGCCATCTATAAATAGAAGGCCTCACAGGATGTCTCTGCAGGCAGAAGCAATTTGTGAGGTGAGGTGTCAGGAGAGTGGTTACCCTTTGGGGAAGCGGCTAGAAGAACAAAGGGAGGTCTGTGGGTGTGGATGGGCGTATTCCGTTTCTGAAAATTCATCGAGTAGTCTCACAATACACTCTTACGTACACACGTACGCCAATAACATGTTTTTAGAAGATGTCTTTGAAGTGTGTTTAGTGCTCAGAAGTTAACGTGATGTGAGATACAGAGGTGACTATACAAAGATCTGTGTAAATTATAGAAAAAAATAGGTGAATACACGAAAGTATTAACAGTTTTTCTCTCTGGATGGCAGGTTCATGGGAGATTTTGTTTATCACTGTCTGTATTTTTTCTTTACAGCTACTTACATTTTTCTAAATCCTCGAAATCTGTAATATTGTACAAATGTATAGATGGCACTTCGTGTATTATCTCACCTGATGCCCACAACAACCCTGTGAGGTGGGCACAATTCTTATTTTTATAGGGTTCAGAAGAGACCTGCCCCCAAACACACAGCTAGTAAGAGGCACAGTGAAGCTGAACTGGGCTTCTGAATCCAAGCTTCAGGCACTTTCTCTTTCAACTCCCCCCCCTTCCCAGGTGGCTGGGCAGCCAGAAAGGCCAAAGCAGCGATAATAGGACTGATCCCCATGGGAAGCACTGCCCCTCAGGCCGGGTGGGGGCAGGGAGACCCCGCCAGGAAGGGATGGAAGACGGACAGGATGGATGGCGGACGGCTTCCAGAAGTCAGAGGAAGGCCCCGAGTGGTGGGGACTCACTCAGCAAACTCTCCTGAAAACTGGGTGCTTTCCCATCTCCTTCCTCTGACTTCCTCCCACTCAGACTATTATCTGGCCAGGAGTCTGTCACCTGCCAACTCAGTTGCCGTGTGAAACCAAAGGGTAGGGTGTGTGACTCAGCTACCCTCCCGCTGAGCTCCCTGGCCTGTTCCACGCTGTGCCGCATGATGGGTCTCAACAAGGCTCTGCCTGCCTGGCTGAGGGAAGATAGGAGAAGGGCTTCAAAAGCCTGAGAAAAAACTCCCACAAGGCCGGAGAGCCTCAGGCCTGGCTCACCAGGACTGCGGACTCTGCACTCAGGCCCTTCCCCTTCTGCGGCCGCACACTTGGCCTGTCCCTGACCCCTCCCCACCCCCTACACACACACACAACCATTCCGGATCCCGAAGAGCTGGTATGGGCAGTGCAGTCGCTTTAAAGAGATCAGGAAAGAAGTGCAAGGTGCTAACTGGACCCGCACGAAGGCGCCTTAGGAGAAGTTCATCATGGCTCTGCCGCCATGGAGGTCCTGCGAGGGCCGGGGACCCGCTGGTGGCTCAGTAACGAACGCTTATCAGAACAGCATCTGTCAGGGGCGCCTGGATGGCGCAGTCGGTTAAGTGTCCTGACTCTTGGTTTCAGCTCAGGTCATGAGATCGAGCCCCAGGTCGGGCTCTGCGCTCGGCACAGAGTCTGCTTATCCTTCTCCCTCTGCTCCTCCCCCAACCCCAGCTCTCTCTCTCTCTCTGAAATAAATAAAATCTTAAAAAAAAAAACAAAAAACAGGTTTGTCAAACTCCTGCTTTCAATCAGCTTTGGGACTGGCATCAGATTTCTAGACCAACCACAGCTAGTACATGTTTTTGCTAACAGAACCCAGACAGGTAAAGAGGCCATTGGGACCAAATTTGGCACAAAATAACACTAATTATTGCTGCAAATGATGAACTGTAAGGACAGCAGAAGCAACGCATCATTACCAGCAGTGCTCACACGCGGACGGTATTTTACTTGAGTGTGCTTGTGTACAGAGTCTCCGTCCTATGAGGAAGGAGGGCTGCATTCTGATGCCCTCGGTGAAGGAAAAGTGGCTTAAAGAAATGAAGACACCTGCCAAGGTTGCAGTTTCCCGGACTAGAGACCAGGTCCGACTCCTAGCCCGGTGCTCTCCCCCAAATGTAAAAAAACAGCTCTCCTGGGAGGGGAGGGGAGGCGTGGAGGGAGGTGGCTTGGTACCTCTGGGCTGGAAGGGACAGGAAGGAGAACGGCATCAGGCAATTGGGGGGGGGGGTCTGGGCGCCAGTCCCACCACCTTCCCCATGGGTACTCACCCCAGGAGTTTGCTGTGGTCCAGCTGGTGGCTCGGGGGCATTCGGCAGGCACTAAACACAATGATCTTCCGCCCATACTTATCATCTCCTAGGTGTGGAGAAAGATAGAGTGGTGAGTGGAAGATCGACGGAGAGAAGTGGGGCGAGGAACCGAGGGGTGCCAGGCCTGGAGGCCTGTGCCACGTAGTACAGGGGCCAGGGCGGCCGATGCAGAGCCACCT
Source organism: Ursus maritimus (assembly GCF_017311325.1). Classification (NCBI taxonomy): domain Eukaryota; kingdom Metazoa; phylum Chordata; class Mammalia; order Carnivora; family Ursidae; genus Ursus; species Ursus maritimus. The sequence goes on from NW_024424786.1 coordinate 30,159,785, forward strand.
CCAGGCAGCTGTCTGCACTCAAGTGTGTGTCACTGAAGAAAGAAGGCCAGGTTGCTCTCGGGGTACTGAGCTGGGGTCTAAAAAAATAACGTGACTTTGTAAAAAGGCACACCTGGCGAAACACCCACATGCCATCAATGCATGAATGGATAAAGAAAATGTGGTATGTTCATGCAGTGGGATATTGGCCATAAAAAGGAATGAAGTACTGATCCACGCTACATTGTGAACAGACCTTGAGAACACGATGGAATGAAAGGAGCCAGACCCCAAAGGCTACGAACTGTATGACTCCATTTACAGGAGTTATCTGGAGTATGTGAATCCACACAGACAGCACAGTAGTGGTTGCCAGTTGCTGGGAAGAGGGGAGATCAGGGATTGGCTGGTGATGGTTATGCAATCTGGCATGGGCATGGATGAAATTGTGCGGCCAGATAGAAGTGGCTGCACCCCACTGTGAATGTCCCAAATAGCGCCGATTATACATTTTAAAATGGTTAACTAAAAAAAAAATGGAAAGTCACACCCACCAAAGCAATTGTTACCTTGCTGAATAATCCTCTTAAAGCCCATGCTCGTTCCAGAAGCACCCCCTCTGAGCAACGTGTACTTGGAAAACTCCTTGAAGCTGCCTTCTGGGCAAGTCCAAGGCCACGGAGGACATGAGAGTGAGTGCTTAGTGGTCAGGTCTTGTTTTTGACCACTAGCAGCACTTTCCGACTTTATTACCAGGATCATTAACCACACTTGGCTCTGACTGACTTCTGGACATTTCTAAAAACCATATCCTTTCTCATTAAGGATATTCTAAAGAACATGGAGTTCAGAGGAGTTTGTAATGCTTTGGGGAAATGCTTGTTTGGCTGTAATCACTCAGGGGTGTTCGTCCAAAACTGGTCAGTATTTGATGGTCTGACCATTTGGCTTTGTCAAGAAGCCGGGGAGCTTACTGCCCTCCAAGGTGAGATGTTCTTCCAGGGTTGGCACAGATCAGGGACGCCAAACAAAACTCCAGGAGAAGAAGGCCCGGTCCCCACTCCCCCGCGTCCCAGGAACCCTCCCTACATCTTTACCTTCAGCCTCTCCAGCGGCACCAAACCACACCTGCCTAATCCCCACTGCTTCAGAGACAAATGAAAATACTTATACAACCCATGAAATGCATGGAGTCTGTCCTCCACCTACCTCTGAGGATTAAGGACCACCCCAATGCCTTGCTGAGTGTCCTTCTCCATATTTAGTAAACCATGGTCTTGATGCTTCTTCTTGGTCAGTGACCTAACCCAGGAGTCAGTACTTTTTCAAAGTGGTTGCCAAGGCTCTGACCCTTTTCTGCAGGGCTGGGGCAAGACTCATTAGAGGGGCTGAAGGAGGCTTCTGGAACGTGGGCAGCATGGCCCTAGGCCCTGCTGGCACACGGCTCGGTGCTTTGGCCTGATTTAGCACCTCACTGCCAGCAGTCTACCATGTCCAACCTCTAGATCAGCCCCTCCAACCATCCCATCTCCACCCAAAACACCCCCTCAGCCTAGAGAGAGGCTCTGTTCTTCCATCCTAAACTGCGCCAACTTCTAGCCTTGGAGAATTATGAACACCTACCTGCCCCCAACTCTCCTGCCTTGAATCGTCCTTTCCTCCTGAACTCCACCCCAGATAAACAACCTGGGCCCCCCACCCTGTAAATGTTCTTTGGAATGACTCACAGGACTCTCCAGGCTCCCACCATGCACACTTCAGACACAGACATGCTTGCAACCCAGTCCACACCACACAGCTTTGGGCCTCTGCTGTTTCTCTTGCCAGACAGAACTTCTCAAGACAATTCTGCAACCCTCCTCCAGGATAACTCCTTGGAATCCTTAAGACTCGTTCCAGGCGTGATCTCCTCCCAGAAGCCTGTGTCCTCTACTCCTTCCCCCAGATACATTAGCTGCCCCTTTTCAGGGCTCCCAGTTTGAACTATCACCCATCTCTGTCGTGACACTCTGACTCTTCTGTAGAACTGTTTATGTGCCTGTCCCCTCTACTGGCTTGTGAGCAGGAATTGTGTCTCATCCATCTTTGAAACTCTAATGCTGGGCCACAGCCCAGCATGTGGCAGGTATTCAAGAAACGTTGGAAGCCTGCACAAAGTCATCGGTCGGCATTACATAGCATGCCTGGTTCTATTTCAGGGTTTGCTCACGATGACATCTAGGTTATGAGACTGCTTTAGACAGTTTCCCAAAGCCTGGGACAGAGGTTCTCCCGACTTATGAGCAGAGAACCCTCTGCAAGCCCGCCCGAGAAAGTGCAGCTTCATCCAGCAGCAAGTCTATTTTGAAGGACCAGATGCCACCTGCTTTCTGTCACACCCTCACCTAGATCCTGAGGCACTGGGTTCCCTCCAGCAGAGGGAGGTGGCTCTCAGGCCTGTTCTGATCTCCTCCCATAGGCTCTGACAGGTGAAGGAGCAGACTGGCGGAGTAAGGACAAAGGGTCAGTTTAGCCAAGCCAGCTTCATGTATAATCTGGAACCTCGGAAACCCCTGGGCCTTCTGCCATGAGCCTGTGAGGGGAGGGACATCTGCCTACTCCCCTCTAAGCAGAGGAAAGACCCAGAATGTAGGAGAAAATGCAGGGAGGAGCATGGGGCATTCCAAAAGATTCTTTTCATCCTCCCCGCAACGTGGAAGCAGCCCTCACTGGCTGGCAGGTTTGAAGGCTTAAGCAAGACAGGAAGTCTGAGCTCACAGGGCTCTGGAATTTAAAGAGCTAGTGACTGGTTAAGCAAGCAATTGAGGTGAGGGGCCAGGGGCCCGGAGCACCATCACTCAGCTGGCCTCAACACCTCATAAATGGGAAACTTTGCATTCTCAACTAGGGCTCCGTCAAGGCCACGATGATAAATGAAGAATACCACAAACACATAGACATAAACCCTAGGAGAAGCGGTCCAGATCGCGCACACCCTCAAAGAGGACTCTGACCAGTTCGAAGAACCCCTTCCCTGGACTGTCTGCTCCCTGAAGGAAGTAATGTGTGTTTTTCTTCACTGAATCCTCCATGCTGACTATGGGGCTTAAAAATGCCTGGTGGATTATGTTGAACGGGGATGGGGGCATAATGGGGGATTGGTGAGGGGCTGGATGGCAAGACTCTCAGACAAGCAAGGAACGAGATGCAGGTGACCCCAGGGCCTAGTTGCTGTCCTCCCCTCCCTGGAGTGGAGTCCCGCTGCTCAAGTTCTTGGGTGGCTTGGCATTTGCCAGCAGACAGGGCAACTATTGCTACACGAAGCAAGTGTGAGAAGGCTGGAAACTTCCCTCCTGACCTCAGAAGAGAGGAGACTTCTGCCCTGGAGCCAAAAAGGAGAGGAGCTGGGTGCACTGGTGTCTCCAGGGCACTGGGGGCGAGGGCTTGCTGAGAAGATGCGGCATTTGTGGAAAGCACCAGGAAAAGAGCAAGCCGCCTGAGAAGGGAGCCTCTGCATTCCCCGGATACCAATCAGGAACACTCGCAGGGTGGCCTGGGTGTTAATCAGCAACGTGCAGTCCTCCAGCAGGCATTCTGGGAACCGCCAGACCAGCCGCCACCCGCCCACAACCTGCCGAGCCGGCCCAGGGGATGGGAGGTGGGGGCTGGGGCACTGGGCTGGGGCCGGCTCACGCGTTTGAGAAACTGTTAACTGGTCAGGAATACTGCAGCCAGTTGACATCATGCTGGTGCTTGAAATCTGCTGTGGCAGAAATTACAAATGCTACAAATAAATAATAGCCTTGTTTTTCCCCTTTCCGGAGCGAACTGTTAAACGTTCACCAGCACACCACTGGAAAGAACCCACTCGAACGGAGTCAAATTTGACTGTGGAGCATGACAGCTACCACCAGCACGGAGAACACAGGGCTGCAAAGGAGCTGGGGACATCAACCCCATCCCCATCCTCCGTTCCCACATGGGCTCTTTCTCCAGTTTCTGATGCCGGGAAACTGGCCTCCCAGGAAGGACATCACCACGGTCCCGTCAAAAGACGCCTGCTCCAGTGGCGCCAATCCAAACTCTTCTCAGCAGTCGGAGAGGCACAGCCATGGCGACACCCCCACCAGAGGGGCCCTGAGGCAGCACTAAATGCCAGGCCGTTGCTCCCAGCCAGCCCCCCGCCCCCTCCTCCACGGGACACGGCCCCTCCGTCCCCAGGAGCCCCTTTCCCTTTGGGCTCTGGATGTGTCCCCACACAGCACCATCTTGTCAAACCTCCCGTAAACCCTATCCTAGTTCCGGCTCCCAGGTACCACCAGCTCCCAGCTCCCTGGAGTGGGGCTGCAATTAAGCTGGCCCCACTTGGCCTCCACCAACAGCCCTTCTTGATCCACAGCCCAGAGGCCAAGCACATAAAGAGCCAGGAACACACCTACCTGGCTGGGCCCCCTCAGGCTCATCACACCCTGGGGAAACAGAAACATGTTGCAGCTCTGTTTGCAGTGGGGAAAGGGGTCACCCAGTGCCAGGGTGGGGGCGGGTCCCCCCTGCTCCGCCTTGGGTCTTGGCCACACAGGTCAGGAGCACAGTTACATCACATCAGATACCCACCCCCAAGTCCCAATCAGGTCCATTTCTGGAAGTGAGGGAAGAAAGTTCTGAACCTTTGGGTGACTCTCCTGCGCTCAGGTGAGGATGAGGCCAGGAAAGAACTCGCAACCTTGCCTCTGCAGGGGTGAAAGAAGCCACAGCCAAGGCCTCTGCCTTAGACCAGGGCAGGCACCGGGAACACAAACACCATGGAAACACCTCTGACAATGGGGGCAACTCTTTCAACTGCCCCATCCCTCTCTGAGCCCGGCATTCAGGAGAGATAAAGCTCCCTGTGGCTTCCCCATGGCCAGATGCCTCCAGGGCCTCCTTAGCCAGCACCACTGGGCTCCAGGGCCATGGGCCTCCTTTGCTCACCCCAGTGCCTCAGAGCAGGGCCATGCCATCAACACCAGTGAGGACAGACCAACCATCACGGAAAAGACAAAGAATCCTACCACTCTATTTCCTCTTCTAGTAGTAGTAGAACTCTAAGGGCAGAAATCGGTCACCAACATCCTTGCTACCTCCCCTGCTCTGGGTCCTGTGTTACGAACAAGAAAGTGGGAGCTCACTGAGGCCAAGACCCAAGGGGGGCTCCATACCCACTCTCAGCATGGTAGCGCATCTACCAGAAACCTGACGCTCCAGACGGTCCTGGGGCCCCTAACTTCTGGAAGGAGGCTCTGTCATTCCAGACTTCCTTGGAAGTAGGGTTTCCCCCAAAAGGAGCTGGTACCTACCTCCCTGGTCCCCAGTAACTGATGGGGTGGAAAAGCTGACATCAGGGCAAAGGGAAGGGAGGTTAATGGGACCAAGTGCGTTCTGGCTCTTAGCTAGGCCCTTACAGACATTCGCTACTATAATCCTCTCAGCGACCTTGTGAGCAAGAAATGAGTTCAGAGAGCAGAGTTGGAAATCAAACTGCTTTCTGGTTTCAAAGTCACTAAGCCACACGGCCTCCCACACACCATCAGCCAACAGAGACAACGGGGTCAGAGATCAGATGTGGTTGCCGGTGAAGAGACCAAGTGGCCATCGCAATCAAGTCTGTGATTTTAAAAAATGGTACACGTGCTCAGGAGCCCCAGGGTCAGGGGTAAGACAACAGGGCGGCTCCCCACCCCTCCCCCAGTCCCTGCCCCTGCGGCATGAGGGGCAGGCTTCCTCACGCCGGGAGAGCAGAGCGGGAGGTAAGAGGTGCAGGGCTGGGTGTGCTCACCTGCCACCTCCACAATCTGGTGTCGGGCGATGTCGTAGTAAGGGTCATCCCACTTCAGGTGTGTAACAGGTTCCGGGGAGCTGCTTTTGGAGTCATCTGAGGAACACCGCAAAGTCAGGGGATTACCTGGGGGCTGGCAGTGTTCTCCCTGAGACTCGTGTTCTTTGGTCCTCCCCCCAGTAGGACTTGTGCTCCCAGCCTCACCCTGGGGTTGGACTGCTTGCCCTCCTCTTGCTCTCCTGGGGTCTCCCTTCAACAGGAAGGGAGTCTCCCCTTCTAAGGCACGCAGGGCCACCCAAGATCCGGAAGCACCCACCTGACTTGGGAAAGTCGGGCATTTCATCCGAGGGCCAGTTCTTCTCATCAATGGAGGCTAGCTTCAGCTGGTTCAGAGCCTGGCTGGTGTCCTCCAAGGTCAGGTCATCCTGCAACTCTGAAAGCGGGTCCATGACCGGGCCTGTCCCCCAGAGCTTCACTCCACAGAACCTGAAGAGAAACCTGGGGTGGGGGTGGCAAGTCAGGGACACCCTCTTTTCCCTTGTAACTGCTACAGCAAGCCCTCCTGCTCTCACTCGTTCCTCCCCCAACCTCCCCTGTTTCTGTTCCTCAACACTTCGCATCCTTGCCAAGAGCTCCATGTCGCCCTGGGTTCTCCACAGTTTAGGCGTGTTGCCAGGAAAGGCAGCTGGGGCAGAGGATGGCGCAGCTCAGTGCCTGCCCTCAGGTCCTCCAGCTGGCGAGGGACGAGCCGTGCCAGGCCCTGTGCTGCCCACTGCCCATCTGGTACAGTTAAGAAGGCCCAGCTGCAGAGGGTAGAAGGCCACGCCCCTCTCCTCAGGGGTCATAGAGCACAGATGCACAGAAGCTTCCCAGGCCCCCCAGTTACAAAGGAGAGATGCTGCAAGCATCTAAGGTGTACAGGGATGTTCCAAAGCCCATTCGTGAAAAGATTAACTGTGGCCCTGGCTACTCCGCCTCTCACTTTTGGCCTAGGGAAGAGGAGACGGCCAGAGACCACAGGGTCCCAGAAAAAAGGCCATGGTCAGGGTGCCCTGCTGGGTTTGCCCCAGGCCAGGAGCAAGAAGTAGGGGATGGAATCTGCCTGCCAATCATAGCAGGCAATCTGCAGCTTCCTGGGGGCCCCCAAGCCCACTCTAATCCGCAGGGAGTTCCTGATGTAGTTCCAAGGTGGGACAGGTCAACACACTGCCCCAAGGACTGGACAGCACAGACGGGAAAGGGGGAAGCCCAGGGCATCCAGAGAGCTGAGTGACAGGAGGTGAAAACCAGACCCACAGCTACAGCCAACTGAGAGGGAGAGGAGCTGACTCCGAAGCTGGGTTTGCTCAGGGCTGCGGCTGGCAGTAAGGATGTGGCTGTGTGAAGCCAATCCCCCTGGCATCCCAAACTCACCATGTGGGTCAGGGAGGGGATTCAATCCACTCAGTCCAGCCCCAGGGAAGAGGCTGCTCTAAGCCCACTACATTCCTGGAGTCCAAAAATGACATATATGGTCAGAGAATCAGCAGGACAGATAAAGAGTACAGACAAGACCAGGCATGGGGAGGAGAATCAGCAGGACAGATAAAGAGTACAGACAAGACCAGGGAGGGGAGAACTGCCAACCAGGATCCAGACCCTGAACACCTCTGGGCTCTGAGGCAACATGACAACCTCCGGCATACGTCACCTCACAGCTGAGGACTCTGGATGGTAAACCGGCTCCCTGTGCCTAGCAACAACCACCCTGTTACCAGGGAAACCACGCTGATTCAGTGGCAAAAGTCATTCCAAGCTCCTGAGCCAAAGCCAAGCAGCCAAAGAGCCTAATGGCCGTAAAACAAAACCCAAAAACCAAAAAACCTTTCTCTTCCTTTCCTCTGGCCTCTTGTCTGCTACCCTTATCTTATACCCTTATCTGCTACTCCCGCTGCATACCACCAAAATATAATTCCCTTCCATGAGGACAGAGAAAGATGACTGTCTCTTATTTGGGAATGCACTTCTCCCAGTGAGTGCTGCTGTGCCCCACACCCTACCTCACCCCTTCCCCTTCAAGCCTCCAACGCAGGCAACCCTAGGTCTTGAGGAATCCACTCCTGATTCATCTACAGCCTCCTTCCCCCATTCAGCCAGATGGCTGCGAGTATTCCCCAAAAGGGGACTCCACTGGGTAACAGGGACAGAACTCAGCTCACAGGAACCTGTTAGGCCCGAGCCTTCTCTTCGTGCCTTCTCTTCTGTCACTGCCCAGGCACCAACTTCCCATTAGCCCTGCCACAGCTACCCCAAGCAGTCTTTCTGCGCATAGTAGGTGCCTGATGCAATGAAAAAGACATGGGATGAGGTATATGGAGAACTGGATTATAGTCCTGCTCGAGCCAGTGAGTTGCAAAGATGCTGGCCAAGTCTTTTTCCTAACTAGACTTAAATTTCCTTATCTATAGAAGCACAGGCTCCTCCCAGAAACATAACTCTCCAGTATTCTAAAATACGTGCACTAATGTGAACGACAGGATTAGAAGGAACAGCTGCGAGGTGAAGTATGTGAGGGAAGGAGAGGGACACCCTCTAAAGGGGAGCTGAACTTGAACTCCACCTCTTCTCCAGTAATTCGGCCACTATTTTGTCCGTTCTTCCAGAACTGACCCCTCCCCCATTCCATAACCTCCTTTTCCAGCAAAACTGATCACAGTTGTTTCCACCTCCCAGCCAGACTGGCCTCCAACCCACAGCTGCTTCCCTCTGTGAGCCCTGAAGTTTAGCTACCCCTTAGTGAGGAAGGTGAGGGAAGCTGGCTCAGGGAAATTCTAATATAAAGTGGTGGAAATGAAGTATCCTGGCCGCCTAAGACTCGAGTCACCTACAAACCCTGTTCCGCTCTATGCAAAATATTCCTTACTTTGAGATTAGTATTTCCCTTCTCCGTAGGTAAAACACCTACTTATACAAAAATATTTGAGAATCATTTTAGGCAGAGGTTTTAACCTCTGGACTTCTCTGAAATTCTGATGAAATTTGTGGGTTGTTCCCTAAGAAAAATCAGCACATGTATGAAATCTATGCAATTTTAAGGCGTTCACAGGCCCTCTGAGGATCCATTTAAGAATCCCTGACCTATTCAGCACACAGATGCTGTCATTTGTTGAATGACTGAATGAATGAAGTCATCTCCTAAATGGAGAAGGGAACCAGTATTTGTTGAGGGCCTATACAGCACCATAAAGTAGACAAATTACCTTTTAACTTCACAACAGCACCAGTGAGGTTTATACTACTAAGCCATTTTACTCTTTGAGGAAAGTGAGGACTAGAAAAAAATAAGCAAATTGTTTAGGTAGGTCATATAGCAGAGTCAAGATTTTAATCTATGTCTGTATAAGGTGCTCTTTTGATGCAGGTCAATCCTTCAACACTTCTCTAAATGACTGTCATTCGTGTAATTCTGAAGGCTCAGAGAGGGCCCATAAGAAGACAAAGTAAAGTCTCTCCCCTAATGTTCATGAAGAGCTGAGATAACAAGTTGAAATCATATTCTCTGGCACCGGGATTGCCCTCCTAGTTGGGGCCCCAGAATTGCGAAAATGCAAATCCCACGATACAACAGCAAGGCTTTCAACTACAAGTGCGTTTGTCCAGAGCTTCATGGTTTACAAAACCCGTACTGGGTGTAATTATCCCATTTCAGAGATTAAGAAATACAGATGAAAGCATGGCCTAGTTAGTGGCAGGCTGGAATACTTCCCCCCAATTTCTTGTTCTTAGAGCTTCACCAGATCGGATCAAAGAGACTTCCCCTTCCCACGGGCTTGCTCGATGACTGCGATCTGACCTGGACTCTGCCCTGGGAGGTGCAGGAGGAAAGCAGAGAAGGAGACGAAGTCCCGTCACTGCAGACCTGGGAGTGGGGCTGAATCCCTGCAATGGGAAAGCCAGGCTCCTAGGCCCCATCCCACTCCTGCTCCCATCCTCGGATCCGCTCGGATCATCCCCCTCGGGACCCTGTCCCTTCCGGTGACTTGTCTAGTCCCTTCCTTTTCTCCCCCCACCACCCAGGAGGACCCCGCGCCCTGCAGCTCACCGTGGTCGGGCACTGCTCCCTCTGCCACGCCTGTCAAAGCTCGGCAAACATCCGGCTCCGCGGTGGAACGGGAACCGCCTCCTCCCGGGCTCCTCGCTCTCCAACCACTTCCGCCACACCTCCAACCCACTTCCGGTCCGCTGCCCGGTCCAAATATGGCTTTCCAGGATCTCCGCCCACTTCCTGCACGTGCCGGCCTAAGGGCGGGCGGGGGAGGGAGGGAGGACAGCATAAGTGTCCGACCCGTCCCTCCCAAAAGCAGGTGGTTGGAACAAGTAGTTCCGCTTTTTCTGACGCTGGAGTCCCTGGTGGTCCTCTGGAATCCTATGGTTCCTACTGTTCTCGGATGGAGTGTTGCCTCGCCGGCATTCCCACTCCCGGTTCTGTGCACCGATGAGTCTCTTAGCATTCTTTCCTGACAGGAAATTTGGAAGGCAATGACTGTTTCCGGGAGGAGCGGAGAAGAAGACGCTCACTTCCGGCGGAAGGAGGCTTTTCTGGAGGGATGGAGAAGGCGGAGGAGCTGCTCTCCGGGGGCGAGAGACTGCAGTTCGGTTAGTGACCTGCGGTGTCTCGGACCTTCGGCCCTGGCCTTAGATAGAACTCACGTTCCCTGCCTGGTCAACTCTCTACCCCAAGCCCTTTTCTTCCCTGGTCCGGGATTCTCCTCCGGTCCCCTCAGAAGTCTCTGGGGGCTTCAGAGTCCTCGAACGCCCTCAAGCCTCGGAACGGCCCACTTAGAGCCCTTACAGATCCCTCAGACTGCCAAGTCCTAGCCGGATCTGCGGTTTCCTCTCTCACTGTCCCCACCCTCACGATCTCTTCCCTCACTGCCTCCCCGTCTCCCTGCAGCCCCCGACGCGCGCCTGGGCCCGGACTTGGGATGGAGCCCTTCTGGACAAGGCTGTGCTCAGGGCCTCAGAGACTTCCCGCCCGGGCCGACCCGGGCCGTCGTGGCTCTAAAGAGCCTCCCCCGGGGCTTGGCCCTTGGCCCTTCACTCGCCGAGGAACAGCGCTTAGGGGTCTGGTGTGTCGGGGAGCCCCTGCAGCCGGGACTGCTCTGGGGGCCGCTGGAAGAGGAGTCTGACTCGGAGCCGAAGGATAAAGGAGTGAAACCACGGCAGGAGGAGGTATTGAAGGATAGGACTTGTCTAACCCGTGACGGAAATTGTGGAAGAGGTTCAGCCATGTCTGGACAGCTCTTCAGTTAGAAGCAGCAGGGTGTTTCAGGAGATAGGCGATAGTTTGCCCCTTCTCTCCAGGACTGTCTCTTCCCCTCACTTGCGGTAGTTAAGGAATCAAGGTGCAGAAAGTTGCTGAAAGTTAGATTAGTATAGTGGCAGGAGTGATGAAAGTCAGGAGCAAAGGTGGTCAGGATTAAAAAGCCATGGAATCAAGTCCCAGCTTTGTCACCTACCTATTGAAATGATATGTCTCATTCAACTCATTTGTAAGAGAAAGGGATGGCCATTTCCTTTATATTTTAATCTTCCAGAGCTATTTGGAGCAAGAGATGAAATAGTGCAGGTAAAGTGATGATGTACCTCTTACTCCTTTTTTTTTTTTTTTTTTTTGGTCTGGTACTCACTGGAAGGCAATAATGTGTTCAATTTAGTAATTCTCCACACAGTGGGAAGGAGGTGAGGGGGATAGTCTCTTGGTCTTTTCTGATGAAACATCAGACACCACAGTTCTGTAGAGGCAGAACCAGAGACCGTTAACCTTCCAGGGGCTTCGTATTAGATCTGTCTCAGGAGAGGTTACATCCCTTTTTTCCCCCACCCTGGTCCCCCCCCAAACACATGGGAGAAGGACTCTTATTGGTTTATTTCAGGACGTGTCACTAGGCCCATGGGGAGACGTGTGTGCTTGTGAGCAGAGTTCAGGCTGGATCAGGTAAGTTACAGGAGAGTATGTAGTGAACATGGTCCTTTTTGAGGCTTTCTGTCATGGCATGAGATGGAACTGGAAGCCCACTGTAATTCCCCACCCAGTGATTTTTTTGCAGTGAGTGTTCCAAAGGCATGGGGTCTTTAGGACTCAGACTGCCCAGAAGCTGGGGCTTCAAGGGAGGGCCCCTTGAAGAGGGTCTTCTGAACTAGCTCTTCCTCTGCTTTGCAGTTTGGTGCAGCGGGGCAGGCTGGAAAGTGAGGGGAACGTGGCCCTGGTGCGGGTCAGCGAGAAGCTCCATCTGCAGGTGTCCCGGCTTTTACTGCCAGGCTCTGAGTTGCTACTGTGGCCCCAGCCTCCCTCTGAGGGCCTGAGCCCCACCCAGCCCCGGCTAGAAGAGGAGGCAGCCATGGCTGTGGTGACAGAAGTGGACTCTGTTATACAGCAGGAGGTGGACTCCCCAGGCCAAGATGCGGCAGAACCTCAGACAGGTATGTGGCAAATAGATGCTGGCTTCCCAGATTATCACCAAAACCACCTGTGGATAAGACAAAGCAAAGCTATGGCTCATGGAGATAAAGGACAATGTTACAGAGTCTTAATAGGTTTTCTGAGGGGGAAGGGTAAAGCCTGAATATTTATTAAAATTGTGAAGTGTGGTATAAGGTGGGTCTTTCAGTGTGGAAAGGGGGCAGGGATTAGGGGATTAGGATTCAATCCTTGATTAGGATTGAATAAGGATCATGGCATTAAAATTGTGAAGTGTGGTATAAGGTGGGTCTTTCCGTGTGGAAAGGGGGCGGGGATTAGGGGATTAGGATTCAATCCTTGATTAGGATTGAATAAGGATCATGGCATATTTGTTGAGGATCTGTGGACCCAAGGCTAGAATTTTCAGGCAAGAGGCTCAAAGAGTCTTGGGAGTATAACCTGTCATTTGATGCTTTCTATTGCAGCGTGATGGGTCTTTTCCTTAGAATGAACAGTATCGATATTTGCAACTTTTATCTTCCTGAGTAAGTTTTCTGGAATAGTAGGGTCATGTTGATGAAGACAGCAAGCTGTGTATAAGGTTTCCAGTTTCTTATGTTTCTTCAACTGGGGTGGGGATGGAGGTTCCTTTATTTTCAGATGAACTAAAGTGAGGAGGTGGTGGCCTAAGTGTGTGTCTCCAGAGGGAGAATAGGAGCCTCTGGGATAGCCTGCTCTGGGACTGTCCAGAGGTTTGGAGCACCATGGTTCCCAACAGTGCTTCCCCAGGAGGCACCTGAGACCGGACACGAAGATAAGCAGAGCATGTGGTTCATGTTCCAAGGAAGAGATTGGTGTCCT
>NW_024424786.1:30172865-30218174 GCF_017311325.1 Ursus maritimus
CTGCTGAAGTTCAGGGGCTGAGTAGGAGTAGACACATATTCTTAAAATTTCTTGGTGACACCATTGCTACCACCTGCTACAGTTTCTCCTAACCCCAGCACCCCACTCTTGCCTTGCAGATCCTGGTCACCAGTCGCCCCCCAGCATCCAGGCAGAGACTATGGTAAGCCCTGGACTTAAGCCCCAAGCCCAGGATCAGCTTTCCAAGGAGAGCCGACCAGTTGGTCCGCTCCCTCAGGATGGTAGCATGGAGGAGGAGGACCCACCCCAGACACAGATGCCGCCTGAACCTCAGAGCGGCTCTGCTCCCCAGCATGGAGCCAGTTGCTCATCTTCCAGAAGCAACCAGCTGCGTGCTTACATGGTCAAGAAGTTACATGGCCCCAGTGGTCAGTGCCCACCCAGAGACAAGATCTTGGAGCCCAGGGCCCAGCAGGCTGGAGAACAGCAACAGCTTGGCTTCCCTGCACGCTTGCGGAGCCCTCCTGGCCCAGCAGGAAGCTCCCCGAAACAGAGGCGGCGGTACCGGTGTGGGGAGTGTGGCAAGGCCTTCCTACAGCTGTGCCACCTGAAGAAGCACGCATTCGTGCACACAGGCCACAAACCCTTCCTTTGCACTGAGTGTGGCAAGAGCTATAGCTCAGAGGAGAGCTTCAAAGCCCACATGCTGGGCCACCGTGGGGTGCGGCCCTTTCCTTGCCCACAGTGCGACAAGGCCTACGGCACCCGGCGAGACCTCAAAGAGCACCAGGTGGTACATTCAGGTGCCAGGCCCTTTGCTTGTGACCAGTGCGGCAAGGCCTTTGCCCGCCGGCCCTCCCTGCGGTTGCATCGCAAGACCCACCAGGTGCCGGCTACCCCTGCCCCGTGCCCCTGCCCTGTGTGTGGGCGGCCCCTGGCCAACCAGGGCTCCCTGAGGAACCACATGCGGCTCCACACGGGGGAAAAGCCCTTCCTGTGCCCACACTGTGGACGGGCATTCCGCCAGCGGGGCAACCTGCGTGGGCACTTGCGGCTGCACACAGGGGAGCGTCCTTACCGCTGCCCGCACTGTGCTGATGCCTTTCCCCAGCTGCCCGAGCTGCGGCGCCATCTTATCTCTCACACTGGGGAGGCCTACTTGTGCCCTGTGTGTGGGAAGGCCCTTCGAGACCCACATACACTGCGTGCTCATGAGCGTCTGCACTCCGGGGAGAGGCCCTTCTCGTGCCCCCAGTGTGGCCGTGCTTACACGCTGGCTACCAAGCTGAGGCGCCACCTCAAATCCCACCTAGCCGACAAGCCATACCGCTGTGCCACTTGTGGTATGGGCTACACCCTCCCCCAAAGCCTTAAGCGGCACCAGCTCAGTCACCCGCCCGGGGCACCCTCCAGCCCACCCTGTGTGCCCCCCACTGCTTCTGAGCCCACTGTGGTACTATTGCAGACTGAGCCGGAGCTAGACACCTGCAGGGAACAGGACGTCTCCCCAGCCCGGGACGTCTTTGAGGTCACCATTTCTGGGAGCCAGGAGAAGTGCTTTGTGATACCTGAGGAGCCAGGCCCCACCTCCAGCCTGGTGCTCATCCATAAGGACATGGCCTTTAGTGCCTGGGCAGAAGTGGTGGAGGTGGAGACGGGCACCTGACCCCCCGCACCCCACACGGGAGTTCTATATAAAGCTAGCGTTTTCTAGCTGCTGGGCGTCTGCGTCTTTCTCTTTGGGTTGCCTGATGGAATCGAGTCTACTCTGAGAAGCAGGTCAGGGGTTTCCCTTCCTAGTTATGGACCACCACGTTGTTTCCCAAGACTGTAAGGTAAACCTGTTTAGGTTAAAGAACTTTTTATTTACTCCCACTAGAGCTTGTTCTGCTTACTTCCCCAGGAACTCCCAGTGAGGTAGTCTGGTAGCTGGCAGCTCTGCTGCCCTGCTCAGGTGCTCAGAGCTGGGATCATCACTCCCACCAAGCCCCGTGAGGGACAGGCAATTCCGTCTCGAACCAAATGTAGTGACTTGAGGATTAAAAGGCCAGAGTCTGGAAAAAAAAAAAAAGACCAGATGCTGAGCTCAGCTCACAGCTCACAGTTCTCTCTAACTTGGGCTATAGGTGGCTTGGGCAGCCTTTCTCACCATCTGAGGGATGTGAGGTTGGTTTTCTTTCTGTGTCAATAGACACCATACTCACTAGAGGCAGCTAGGGACAGATCTGGAACCTTCTGAAGGCCTGGCCAAAGGCAGCCCAGTTGAGGGAAGGAATGAACATAGGTTTTGCATCAGTGGCAGGCCTGGGCCACCCTGGATGCTGGGACACAGCTGTGAGGTAGACAGAGGTGATGTCCTTTTCAGAGTTCATGATCTAGGGCAGGAAGTGTTGGACAAGAGTTTGCAGAGGATCACTAGCTAGTGCTACATGGATGTGTTGCATGGGATGGTTTAGCTTGGTCTGGGGCATCAGGGACAGTGTCCCCAAGGACTTATAATGATAACACTCAGCCCTTATTGTGGACCAGCTCTTCGTGTTTATATAATCTTCATAGCAGCCCTGTGAGGTCAGTGGTGGTAGTATCCTGGTTTTATGGATGAGGAAACAGCTTGAAGTGTCCTGCTCAAGGCGGCGCAGCTACGAGGTAGGTAGCAGAGCCTAGACAAACTTTCACGGTCTTATGCTGGAGTAAGGCTGTTAACCCTGGCACTGCAGCCCTGCATCTCAGCCATGATCGGACGGATGAGAAGGCAGAGGTACAGAGAGCTGCATGTGAGAGTCCTGGGGCTGTGAGCAACAGACGGATGTGGCTGGGGCAGATAGCCCGGGAGGGGGTGGGGCCGGGTCATGCCGGCCTTGCTTCAGGAGTTGGGGCTTTGTTCTCAGAACACTGGGGAGCTCTTTAAGGAGTTTTGAGAAGGGGAATGGCTTGACTAGATTTGTGTTTGAAGAGACCGCCAAAGGATGGATTGGCTGACGATGCGTGGTTGTGGGGAAATCAGGAGGCTGCCGAGGGCGGTGAGGAATGGGGTTATAGCAGTAGAAATGCAGAGAAATGGAATCATTCATCCAGCACGTGAGCATGCTAGTTAGGGAGATAGCGTAGGAACAGCCTCTGCTCTCCCAGAGTCACATCCTGGTGTGCAGAGACAATAAACAAGGCATGTTGGATGATGGTAAATGCAGTGAAAAAAAAGTCATGCAGGGGGAGAGGTTAAAATGGGGAGCGTGATTTTTCAGAGGGTGGTCAGGGAAGGCCTCTAATAACATGAGCAGGAGCAGAGACCCGAACTACGGAGAAGATGAGCCACGTTGATGTCTGTGGGAGCTGGATTCCAGGGAGAGGGAACAGTACTGGCAAAGTCCAGCAGGTTCAAGCAAGAGCAAGGAGCAGAGTGGCCACGGCATTGGATGGACAGAAATGAGGGCAGGTTGGGGACTGTAGGCCGTGGTGGTGACTTGGGGCAGATACATTCTCAGAGAAGTGACAGAATTCATGGACTGAGGGAAGGAGGGAGAGCTGACTCCTGGTGTCTGAGTTAGCAAGTGAAGTGGCACTGGGGTGGAGTGAGACAGGATTCTGGTTGGGGATGAACCGAGTTTGAAGCGCCTTCAGTAGCGATCACAAGCAGGCTGTCAGAAGTCGGCAGAGTGTGGGGAGAAAAGCCTGCTATAGAGGGAGAGTCAGGACAGGCACTAGTGGCTAGGTGGTCATCAAAGCTGTGGTGGTGGGAGGTGAGCAGAGGGAGGGAGCGGACCAAGGTCCACAAGGCCCAGCCCTCCAGGTTCACTTAGAGGACAGCAGCTCTGCAGGGGTCACGGAATCTGCATACAACAAAATAGAAAACCCATCGAGTATGTGTCACAGAAGCAGAAGAGCGTTTCACCAAAGAAGTGGGCAAGAACGTCCGCTGCTGTTGAGAGGGTTACAGTTTGTGAAGTCACTGAGTGGAGTGAGGGCAGTTGGAAGCCAGATTGAATTGCTTTGAGGAGTAGGCAGCAAGAGAGGAAGAACTTAGCTTCTTGTTCCTTCATTCCTTCTGTCCTGCAGAGTAGGTGTAGTGACCCCCATTTCACAGATGAGGGAAGTACCGGTCGGAGCGGGTAAGTAGCTGGCCGAGATCACCCAGCCAGTAACCGGCAGAGTGAGCACTGAAACGTGGGGTGTTCTCTGGCTTCCCAGCACTTGATCACAGCGTCACAGGCAGCCCCATGTCTCCTGCTTTGCCCCTGACATTGACCCAGCACCTACCCAATCGAATAACCTGTTGACAAAGCATTCTGAAATTGTCCACAAGGAGGGAGGACAGCAGGAAATCGTGGTGCTCAATGGAGAGAAAGGTCATACCATCTAAAGCCTGAAAAACAGCTTCTAATATTAGTTTTGAGTGAGCAAGCCCTGGTTCTTGGAGCCTGCGTGAGGCTTGGTGGGTCCTGTCTTCCAGCTCCTGCTTCAGGCTGGGTGGTGCCAGCTCACCTGACTGCTTAGCAGTCAGCGTCCTCCTGGTGTTCTTAGGTGTCCTGGGGACATTCTCATCACACGATCCCCAGCTGTGCAGCGAAGGACGTACTTATCACTTGGTAGAGAGCTGTGTAGGCAAGTTGGGCATGCTTTGGGTTGCTGGGGAGGCCTGTCCACACCCCGCAATCCTCCTTAGGCCCAAACCTGGGATGCTCACACCTCCTTGCTTTATCCCTCACACAGATGGAGAACTTTTCTCTCCATTCAGGCTATCCCTAAGTGATGCAGAGCGGGTCAGATCAAAGCGAACAAATCCAAAGGCACGTGGTTTGGGAGTCTTTGCTCTGCCAGCACTTGTGGTTAAGACGCGAGCGGGCATCAGAGGGCACTGTGCGAGCTCCCCGTATTACAGAGGAGGACACAGACGCCTCGAGAGGAGTCGCCGCCAAGGCTGGAGACCAGTGAGTAGCAGAACCAGGACTGGGCCTAGGTCTTCTGACCCCTAATTTAGTGGTGTTCCAGTTAAAATGCAGTGACTATTCTTGAAAAGATTGATCACTGGACTAATTTTTTCACTGAGGAAATGCTTTCCCCTGATGTCAAAATGATTCTTATTCATCCTGATGGTTAAGTCCCTTTATTCCCTACTTCTTTCCCCCGCCCCTGGATAAAGTCACTTTTTTTTTTTTCTCCCAGATAAAGTCAGTTTTAACAGTGTGGTGCATTTAGTACTGAATTTGAATGCTGCTGCTTGCTCTAGGGCAAAGGTGCTGTGAAAATATTCCCGGACACCCTAAACCTGGAGGCAGGTTTAACTGTGTCGTGTCTGCAGCTGCTGAACCAAACTAATCTCCTATTCTCATCTGCAACTTTAACAGTATGAGAAAATCTTACAATGGAATAATATTTGAATCACTTTTAGGAACCTGTAAGCAAGGCTAAGCATTGTACAGAGTTCCATTTCTAGACAGGTTCAGGTGTGGTTTGTGGCTCTGCCCTTGACTGCATAAACTCAGCCAATTTACTTGGCTTTTCTCTGCCTCAGTTTCCTCTTCTGTAAAATGGGGATAATTATGGTACCTACCTCATCAGTACTATGTACCCGGCACTTGGTGAGCAGTTAATAAATTGTAGCTGGTTATTAGTGATATTGCATTCAGCCCTCCTTGGAAGACAAGATTTAGGTGCTTGCATGTTTCCTATAGGTGTTGCTTGTTTGGGGCAGGTCAGCATCATCACAATAGTTTCATACTTCGGGTGCGTGTCCACTGGGTGTGCTTCATAGAACAGTGAGGGTGTACTCCAGCAGAATGTTGGGGGAGGGAAGTCATGTGAGAGGAAAAGCAGTGGTCTGAGAAGAGGAGTCTGAGTCCTCGTCCTAGCTTTATTCCCGACACTCTATACCCTTGATCAGTTAGCTCCCCACCTGGGAGATCCCCTTTCCTTCCAGTGACGGGGGAGTTGGACCAAATCTGCTTCCCAATCTCAGCTCCATCGTTGAGGCCTTTTGCTAACTTTTTCTTTTATGAATCCTTTTTTTTTTCTTTTAAGATTTTATTTATTTGAGAGAGGGAGGGAGGGAGAGGGATAAGCAGACTCCCCACTGAGCAGGGGCTCAATCCCAGGACCCTGGGATCATGACCTGAGCTGAAGGCAAACGCTTAACTGACTGAGCTACCCAGGTGCCCCTGGATCCTATATTTTAAAAGCTTTTGATTAAATAGAAATTCACTCATTTTTTTAAAAGAATTTAAAAGATTTTATTTATTTATTTGTCAGAGAGAGACAGAAATTCACTAATTTTTAAATGCTGATCAGATGGAGGAATAAACCAAGATAATTAACCACCTCAAAAGACATAATTTCAGCCAAAAAGAAAAAAAAATTGTTCTTAAGGTAAATTTATAATTTTTTAAAAGATTTTCTTTCTTTCTTTGAAAGAGAGAGAGAGCACAGAGGGAGATTGAGAGGGAGAAGCGGACTCCCTGCTGAGCAGAGCCCAATGCAGGGCTCAATCCCAGGACCCTAAGATCATGACCTGAGCTGAAGCAGACACTTAACCGACTGAACTACCCAGGTGCCCCTAAATTTGCAATTTTTGAGAGGTTAAATATGCAAACGGACAAGGCCATTCTGTAGTATATGTACAGAGCCCTAGGCTTCAGAATGTCTGGTTTTAATGATACCTGACCTTCTGAAATTCTCTGTCTGGAACATAATTTTACTGTTTTCAGTGATTACAGTGCTTCGTTTTACAACATAGCATTGGCCTTACCCATGATTTTGTTTGACGCCAACTTGTTGGGAGAAATGCAACCTCTCATTATCACCTTGTGCTTAGTGGAAATACGATCCGCTTTAAGTGTGCAGGCATGTGTTTGGGGTGAGAAGCAAGAAGGACGTGTTCAGTTGCATGGTGCCCACTGGGTTCAGAGGGTTCTAAGAACAGTTGCTGGAGGCTGGGGGGCTTTTAGTGAACCCTGAAGCCTAAGGATGTGCTGGGTCCATTGGTGCTCATCCATGGTGGTGCCACCCTGGTCTAGTAGAACTCTTGGAGCCTTCCAGAGCCACTTTCACAGAGGGGATGCTCTCCCTTGATCCTCTTTGCAAAATGGAGGGGGTAGGTGTGTGTGGTCTCCTGTCACCCAAGAAAACATGGAGGTTGCTCTAACCCACTGAATATTACCAGCCTCCACTTATTAAGGAATTAGGTTTACTTGTCATTGTGAAAATTTTGAAACAAAATTTAAAAGAACGATGTACCCAATCACCTCACCACCTAGATTTGATGATTGGTACCATTTTGCCATGCTTGTTTAATCTGTTATAACTTGTAAGGATTGAAAAGATACAACCACGTGTCCTATGACACTTATCAAATTAACAATAATTCTTTCATATCATTGAATATCTAATCTACAGTTTCTTGTTTGCCCCCCAAAAATCATTTTATACTTCTTCGGTTCAAAAGTCTAAATCAATCGTGGTACTTCTATTCCTTTTGTGCATTTGGGTGTTAGTTCTCTCCTTGGTTTCTTTTCTTTCTTTCTTTTTTTAAGATTTTATTTATTTGTCAGACAGGGAGAGAGAGCGAGAGCACAAGCAGGGGGAGCAGCAGGCTGAGGGAGAAGAAGGTTCCCCCCGATCAAGGAGCCTGATGCGGGACTTGATCCCAGGACCCTGGGATCGTGACCTGAGCTGAAGGCAGACGCTTCACCGACCGAACCACCCAGGCATCCCTCTCCTTGGTTTCTTTTATCCTGAACAGTCTCTCCAACCCACCCCATTTATTTCCAGGTCATGAATTTGCCAGACAGACTGGGGCTATTTGTTCTGCTGAATGTCCGTCATTCCTTGTGGTGGTGGCTAACTTATTCCTTTATCATCTGTATTTCCTATAAACTAGTAATTAAAGCTAGAGGCTCATTTAATTCAGTTTTATTATTTTAGGAAGAGCCCTTCACAGGCAGCATTGTATATTTCCAGTTTCATATGTAAAAGTGGTGCTTACTGGGTACTTTCTTTGTGGCAGGCATGGTGATACTTCACAAACTTTGTAATATGCTTTGAAGGGGTAGCTTAGTATTTACTTCATAATGACAAACTTAACTCTGAATGCAACTAGATCAGAGGGAGACAGGGATATATGGAATCCTAAGAATTGCAGCAAGTGAGAACCCAAAGATTACGAACTTTGAGAGCTGGGGGTGCTCCTATAGGGACAGAAGGAATGGTGTAGATCAGATAAAACACAAAACCAAATTAATCAGAATGGCCTAGGATCTTGCTGGTCTTGTCCTTCCTGGATCCAAAGCTCCATGGCTTTCACAGTATTCATTCTTTTTTTTTTTTTTTAAGATTTTTTATTTATTTGACAGAGATAGACAGCCAGTGAGAGAGGGAACACAGCAGGGGAGTGGGAGAGGAAGAAGCAGGCTCCCAGCAGAGGAGCCCGATGTGGTGCTCGATCCCGGAATGCCGGGATCACGCCCTGAGCTGAAGGCAGAAGCCTAACGACTGCGCTACCCAGGCGCCCCCACAGTATTCATTCTGTCTCTCTCCTTGCCAAAGAGCCCGTGCTTGCCATCCAACCCATCAGTCTTAACCACGCAGATGACAAACTGGGAGCCATTTCGGATGGGTCCAGCATTTGTCATGGACAAGATGCCAGGACCCATAGTCTTCAGAATGATGTTCTCATCAGCAAAGTTCTCCCTGCTAATTGGATTTGCCACTGGTACCATGATGTGTGAATTCATCACCCCAACACATAAATCCAGGCATGAGTCTGGGAAAGCAGGAACCAAATCTAAGCAGAAAGCTTCAGTTATCTTCCCAGGGCCTAGAGAACCAAAGTTTTCTGCTTTCAAATATTGTCTGCAAACAGCTCGAGGAAGACATGGCCCCAGATTTACCTGTTAGTGGTCATGTCTGCGCATGAGCATGCCATGGGCTCAGCAAGTCTGCAAAGAGGCCAGTATGAGTATTTCAACAGCAGCCTTGTGAGGTAAATGTTGTTCTAATTCTGATTTTACAGGTGGTGAAACCCAGGCTGGCCTCCTAAACCAGTGCTCTCTTTTATGCTATGATGCTTGTCTGTAGGAATGGGGAGTTCTGACAGTGAGGGAACACAGGGGCCCTGAACCCTCAGTAAAAGAGGTGCCATGTGTTGTGTGTTTTGTCCTTCTCCTGGCCAACACCCTCTGCTCTTGCCTTTTCTCCCTTTCTTGGTTGACTCAGCACTGGCCCCATTGGAGTCAACAGGGACTCCCTGTTTCTGAGGACCAGCCCACGAGCTGGTCCTCAGAAAAAGAGGATCACCTGTCTTGAAGCAGGAAGGATGAAGCCACACCTCTCCTCTCCACTTCTTGGGAGCCCTTTTCTCAATATGTAATTTTTAAAGAAATTAGTGAGGTGAGATCTTTTCACTATCCTGCTCAAAAAAAAAAAAAAAAAAGTAGGCTCAACATCCTTAGTGAACAGGAAATCCAAATTAAAACCATAGTGAGATACTTGCACGTATATCAGGATGGATGTTAAAAAAATGGACAATAAGAGGGTTGGTAAAGATCTGAACAACTGGAACTCTCTAGCATTGCTGGTGGGGATGCAAGCTAGTACCACCACTCAGGATAGCCATTTGTCAGTGACTGAGGCAAAACGCATGCCTGCCCTATGACCCAGCAAATCCACTCTTGTACATGACTATTCGTAGCGGCACTACTCATTATAGCCAAAACAGGAAATTAATCCACATGCCCACCAACAGGTATCCCATGGATAAATATTTCTGCAACGAGATACCACACAGCTTTTAAAGGAACGGACCACTTATACACACACGATACACACAATCTGAGAAGCCAGACACAAACAGGTATATGCCGTAGGTTTCCATTTCTATGAAGTTCAGAAATAGGCAAAACTGGTCTAGGGTGATGGTGGTTAGAGTAGTGGTGATCTTAGGGATGCAGGAGTCTGTTTGGGGCTAAAAATGTTCGTCTGGTGGTGGTTACATGGGTATTTGCATAAAAATGTGAGTTAAACACTTAGGATTTGTTTTAGCATTACAGAATGTAAGTTAAACGTTGGTTTAAAAAATATATAGAAAAATAGGAATAGATAGAGATATAGATACAGATACAGGAACTGGGCCACCCGGGAATTAAGCTGATTCATGGGAGTCCTGAGCCCCAGCTCTGTGCGAACACTCTCCCTGCTCTGCTCGCACCAGGCCCTGCCCTGTGATCTTCCCAGACTCTACATGATGGCAGTGTAGACCCGAACGGCCGGGCCTGAAGGATGGCAAAATGGGAATGGGTGTTCCCGGTGTTCCTGCTCTTTGTCCTTCTGTCCTAATTAGACCCAGGACTAATATTTACCTTGTGGAATACAAACAGAAAATGGGGGAGGGATGGGAGCAAGGCTGGGCGAGGGGCAGGGTAGGACCAGCAGCCACTCCAGGCCTGGCCCAGGACAGATCGGCAGGAAGAGAGGGAGGGGGCCTGCCAAGGAGACCCGAGGATTTGGACTGGTCCCCGTTCTGGGGCCAGAAGCAGGTCCTAGGAGGTGAGAGAAAATAGACCAGAGGCTCAAAGGCCCTGGCCTTGGCCCCTCCTCCTGAGCAGCCACACACGCGGACACACCTGCACAGCTCCTGGATGGGAAAGTGGTTGGGAGGCAGCTTCCATCCGGCCGCACCCTGGTCTCTGCTTTCTTCTGTGTGTTGTGATTACATCAACCTCCCCATTGGTTTATATCCATATACCTACTGATTGTTAAGCACTTACTACATTTCACGGGCATTAAATTCATAATCTCCTTTAGTCCTCACAACAAAGTACTGTTCCCATTGTACAGATGAAGAAACTGAGGCTCACGGAGATCCAAGCAACCATCACCATGTGTTAGGATTGGAAGGAGCCTCAGGAAGATCTTGTGACACCACTAGCCCAAGCTGGCCCACATCTAAGGAGGGAGGGGCTGGATGATGGTGATTACTTACACTGGCCTTTCCTTTGTGACTTCCCCCCCAGACTATCTGTCCCTGGTCCCCAGAGGACCTATCTTCCTGGATGGTGGGGGCGGACTATCTATACACTAGTCCCATGGCCCTGACCTGCTGACCTCTCCCTCTTGGCTGATTTCTTCATGTTAGTTCAACATTAACCCAGAGTGGTCAGGACAAGTCCTCAGAGTCCCAGGAGCTGATACACTATGGCGCACATCCGAGGCCTGTGGGTACCTGGCTGCCTGGCCCTAGCTGTCCTGTTTAGCCTTGTGCACAGCCAGCATGGTAAGAGGGGCTGGAGGCTGGGACAGGCTGGCAGGCTGGGATATGGGCCCATGGGCCGGGGTCTCCTGGATTGACTGAGAACAACAGGGCCAACGCCAAGCTGGGCCTGAGCCTACAGTATAGGGCTCGGGGAAGGAGTTGGGTGCTCAGGTCTGGATGTACAGTGACTGCATCTCTCCTGCCATATGGGGAGTGGGATATCCAGTGAATGGAGGGGAGCTAGTGGGCTACCGTCGGCAGCCTTTAGGGTTCTGCCACCATCCCAGGCGTCCCCTCTCGGAAGCCAGCAGAGCAGGGTAGGCTTGCTTTCTGCCCCCACGATGGCCAAGACCTCCTGGCTCACTGAGGCCACTGTCCCACGCCCCTCCTACAGCAGTGTTCCTGGCCCCTCAGCAAGCATTATCGTTGCTCCAGCGGGTCCGACGCGCCAACAGTGGCTTCCTGGAGGAGTTGCGCAAGGGGAACCTGGAGCGAGAGTGTGTGGAAGAGAAGTGCAGCTACGAAGAGGCCTTTGAGGCCCTGGAGTCTTCCATCGCCACGGTGAGGGTTGGGCTATGTGCCGGGTGGGGGGGCGGCATGGGCCTCCAGGTGGGCCCAGCTCTAGGACCACAAAAGAGCAAAGGATGTCTCAGCTCTTCAGCTGTTGGTAACTTAATGTCTTCCTGGGCCTCATTTCACTGCCAAGGTGAGTGACCTCAGCCATTCTTGGAGGTCCCAACACCTGGGCTTATATCAAGGTCTGGCAGCTTAGTGAGGCTCCAGGTCATTGGGGGGCTCCTCTGTCTTCTGATGTCTGTCTGCACTGGAGTCTCTGGAGGCCCTGGCTCTGGCCCGCATGGCCTCTCAGCTTCAGCTATGCTGCTCCTGTGGGACTCTGGCGAGGCCTCAGGGAGTTCTGTGCAGCCCTTCCCTTCCTCAGGGCTCTGCCTGGGCCCCATGCCCCCCTTCTCCAATCTAGCCCACCTATGGGAACCCTTTTGGTCTTGGTTGGCTGGGGGCTCCTCTCTCCTCAAATACGTCTCTCCTCAGTGGGCGTGGGCTTCTGGAAATAAAGTAAGAAACTACCACAAACCTCCCCAGAGCCTACCCCCTGCATGACCAGGGTAAGGGAAAGAGGAAAGTATGAGGAGGAAACATAAAGTCTACTGAAAAGCAAAATGAAATGAAATGGGATATGCCACAGCCTCATGCCCACTCTTGTTTTTCAGGATGTATTCTGGACCAAGTACACAGGTGAGCACTGGGAAGGGTTTGCTCCCAGAAGGGAGTCCTGGGGACCCCAGTGAGAGAATGTTCTACTCTGGAGAATCTTCTGGTCCATCCATCCCTCCACCCATCCTTTCCTTCCTTCCTTCCATCTGTCTGTCCGTCTCTTTGTCTCTGCACTTTGTCCCACCCACCCTCTACTTGAGCCCCTCCTGTCCCTACCCCAATCCCAAAAGTGTTTCTGGGTCTTTTCCAGCTTGTGAGTCGGTGAGGAAACCTCGAGAAAAGCTCACTGAATGTCTGGAAGGTGAGGAGCCGATGCAGGGGTAGGGGTCAGGGTGTGAGCAGACAGCTTGGGAGAAGAGCAGAGTGGGGTGGGTTAGGAGTTGGGGCCTAGCATCTGACTTTGCCATTCTGTCCCTGCGGTCAAGGATATGTCTTTGCCCCTGGCTCTGTGCCCGGCAGGGAGGAAGATGATTCATGCTCGAGGAACAAATGCATGAGTGGATGAGGAATTCACATTTAAGGCCTCATTTTCATTCGAGCCCCTGCCAGTCGGTCTTCCTGTGTTCCCAGGGCGGAGCCCTGATGATGTCACATTCATTCTTCAGAACCTTGTGTGGCTCCCCATTGCCTCCAGAATAAAGCACAGGCTTCTAAGCCTGGCAGACTTGGCAGGTTGTGGCCTTAACCTTCCCTTCCGGCCTTGTCTCCCATTGCACCAACCAGGGGCCCAGACCCCCAGCTACTCTGACCATGAGCACTCCTCTGAACATGACAAGATGTGTCTCCTTCCTGGCCTTTGCTTTCATTGCCTCTTCCCCTGGAGCAACTATGACCATTTCCTGCAAATTTCCCTGTCCTTCAAGGACTAGTTCAAATGCCATCACCTTGCTGAGTCTGCAAGGAGCTTCTGAATACACCTTTAATGTAACAATAGACCCCATCTCTTAACAATAGCTCTTTAACCACTGGCCATACTTTTGTGTTTTTCTCCCATACTTTAATTTGTTAAATAACTTATTCAACAGATATTTTACTACACCCCTACTCTGTACCAGGCACTGTGTCATGTGCTGGGGATTTTAAGAGAATGAAGGATCTCCCAATCTCATAGGGAAACAAAAACACAAAATGTCAACGTGATTGCTGGAAAAGCTCCATTCCAGGTGCCAAGACCATGCCAGGAGAAGGAGCATTTAGTTTGCTGGAAGGATCAGGGACAACCCCCAAGAAGAAGCAGAGTTCCACCTGGATTTGTGGGATGCACTGATGAGTGAACAGAAGAGCATGCCCAGGCGAAGGAAAAAGCTTGTGCAAAGGCCCTGACATGAGGAGCTCTGATAACAGGACGGGTAGACCAGGGACAGACCAGAAGGACCTTGTTTTCTTTGTCATCTTACTGGCCATGAAGAGCCACTGACTGTCAGCTCCCTGAGGGTAGGGACCTACTGTGACTATGTCTTAGTCATCACTATGTCCTTAGTGCCTGGCAAAGGGTCTGACACAGGTTGTCACGTGGACGGTAGGCACTCAGGGAATCTTTGGTGAGTGCTGTGAAATAGATTGGCGACCTGCTGGGTACAGAGGAGGTAGCTGAGGAAATGCGGGTCAAGGGTCATGGAGCAGAAGTAGCTTGGAGGAGGTGGACAGACAGAGCCTCAGGGTAAGAGACCGGGGGTGGGGTCTCTGCAGGTAGCTGTGCTGAAGGTCTGGGTATGAATTACCGAGGGAACGTGAGCTTCACCCGGTCAGGCATCGAGTGTCAGCTCTGGAGGAGTCGCTACCCACATAAGCCTGAGTGAGTGACGGGCTGGCCTGTCGGCTAGTGGGCTGAGAATATGGGGCTGGGAGACACTGGACAGGGGGTATGGCCTCTGCTGAGCAATTTCCCATTCCAGAATCAACACTACCACCCACCCTGGGGCGGACCTGCGGGAGAATTTCTGCCGTAACCCGGATGGCAGCACCACTGGGCCCTGGTGCTATACGACAGACCCCACTGTGAGGAGGGAGGAGTGCAGCATCCCTGTCTGCGGTGAGCTGGGGAGGCCTAGGCAGTCCATGGCCGAGGCTCAGGGGTCTCCATAGGGCCTGGCAGCCTGGGACAGGAAGCCAAATCCTGACTACCTTCAACCATGGGTTAGTCATTTATAACATATTTGCCTGTGGGCCAGTGAAGGCAGGAGACCAGAGACAGCTGGCCTCCCCGCCTCCCCAGTCTTTGCTTTCTTGTGACCCAGGCTGTGGCTCATTCCAGATATGCTTTCCTTCCTGCTTGAGGCCCTCTTCCCTCCAGGAAGCCCTCCCTAACCATTTCAATCCACGTGCCCTTTTCTGAGCACCACAGAGCAAACCTCATGTGGCCCAGCCCGGCACGATGCTGTCATTATTCTTTCTCATGATGTGTCAGTGAGCTCTAGCCGCAATAATGCTGCAAAACCCACAAAATCACCAACAACCACAAAAGCTCAGGGGCATACACCAACACGCATTTTTTTCTTGTGTCTGAGGGTTGGCCTGGGCAGCTGAGCTGATGGCAGCCGTGCTTGCCTGTGTCTGTGGTGGCCACTGAGGCAGGCTGGGCTTGGCTGCTGGGTCTGCTTCTAGCCAGGGGTCCCACTGAACTTGGCTCCTTGTGGGGGTGGGGTCCTGGTCTGCTCCACATTCCTCATCCTGGGGCTGAGGCTGAAAGGCACCATCTCCCAAGGCGATGGCAAAGGTCAAAAACTGTTCAGAAAACGCTATGTGTCCCGAGGCCTAGGCTCGGAACTGTGGCATCCATCCTGCCTGCGTTCTATTGGCCAGGGTGAGCCACATGCCCAAGGCCGAAGTCAGCAGGTGGAGAAGTACACCTTTGCCTATAAAACCAAGGGGCAGAGGATGTGGATGGAGGCAGCGGTAAAGAATTAGTGCCAGCAATCAAGCTACCAACTGTGGGTTGGTGTTCTTTGTCCTTCGTGCATCCCTGTTGGACCCAGTACTTGGTCCTGAGACTGGTCTTACAGCAAGTTACCAGTGATGATAACAAAAGCAGCTGCCATATACCATGCCTGCCCACCCCCAATACTTTGCAGGCCAGTTGAAATTGTGCATGTAGCGGTCCTCAGTCATCCCAGCTACTTTGACTGCTGTGCCCTATAAAAACAGACTCCTGTAAGAACGCCAGGCAGTCGTTACCAATAGATTACAAATAGCCCAGGAGGCGAAACCGAGTTACGAACTCTGCCTCACGATGCTCGAGACACAGCACGTATTTTGTTTAAATCTCTCGACAACCCTGCAAGAATGGTATCGGTCACCCCTTTTATAGGCAAGCAAAGTGAGGTTCAGAGAGGTCAAGTTACCTGAGGTCACATAGGAAGAAGGTGACAAGGCAGGGAGTCAAACCCTGACCCCCTGGCCGCGTGTGGTCCCACCCCACCCACTCTGCTCCCCTGCCTCCCCACCCACCAGGCGGGGGGGGCGTCACTGTGCAGCTGACCCCACGCTCCAGAGGCCCCACGGTGAATCTGCCACCTTCATCTGAGCACTGCGTCCCTGAGCGTGGCCGGTACTACCAGGGTCGCCAGGCAGTGACCGCACATGGGTCCACCTGCCTGGCCTGGGCCAGCAGTCAGGCTAAGGCGCTGAGCAAGGACCAGGACTTCAACCCTGCGGTGCCGCTGGTGGAGAATTTCTGCCGCAACCCCGACGGGGACGAGGAGGGCGCGTGGTGTTATGTGTCGGAGGGGCCCGGTGGCTTCGAGTACTGCGACCTGGACTACTGCGGTGAGGCGGGGCGGGGGCCTGAGGCTGGGGGCGGGGCCTGGGGGCGGAGCCGATCAGCTTCTCCCCAGGTGCGGGGCTGCCCCGCCGCTGGGGGGCGCAGTCTGCTGCCGCCCCGACTCCAGGCGGACGGGCGGGCCTGGCCCTAAGCGCAGCTGAACCAGCTCAGGCCCGACGCCCAGTTCGTGAGGCCACCTGCGCCGCGTTCTCACCCAGAGGCCTCCAGGGCTGCCTGTGGGGCTTGGGGAAGCCGGGAGCGGGAGTGAGGGGGGCTGGACGCGGGCCGGCTTGGCCCGGCCCCAGCCGTGCCTGCTTCCCTCAGAGGAGCCTGTGGAAGAGGTGGGCGACGGGCTGGCCGAGGACCCGGACGCGGCCATCGAGGGACGCACCGGCGACGAGGAGTTCCAGCCCTTCTTCAACGAGAAGACTTTCGGCGCCGGGGAGGCAGGTGAGGCAGCAGTGGCGTCGGGGGGCGTGGGGCGCGGGGCGCGGGTTACAGCTCTGCCCCTCACATCTGGCTTGCTGTGCAGACTGTGGGCTGCGGCCTCTGTTTGAGAAGTCGTTGGTGAAGGACAAAACGGAACACGAGCTTCTGGAGTCCTACATCGACGGGCGCGTCGTGGAGGGTTGGGACGCCGAGATTGGCCTCGCGCCCTGGTGCGTCGTGGGGGCGGCCCCAGGAGTCCCTGCCGGGGCTGCCCTTCCCTCACAGGCCTGGGCTTCCCAGATGATGACAGCCGGCACCCCTCTGAGATTGGGGGTATTGCTTCTCACACGCAGAAGGGAAGCTGAGGCCCAGAGCGCTTAAGAGGTCTGCCTACTTGAGTCAGTTTCTCTGACCCCGGAGCTGTGCCAGGCTGTGCAAGAAGCTGGGGAGGGGTGCAGAAAGCAGGAGGCAGCCCCTCCTTATTATGTGGAGGCCCCAGTCGGCCAGTGCAGCCAGGCCAAGCTGGGGTCTGGGCCCGGCAGGCACCTCTGTCCAGTTCTTAGACCTGGGACTTTCTACTTTAGGGCAGGTGGAGGGGCAGCCCCTAGCTCTTCATGCTTCCCACTCCCCCTCCCAGGCAGGTGATGCTTTTCCGGAAGAGTCCCCAGGAGCTGCTTTGTGGGGCCAGCCTCATCAGTGACCGCTGGGTCCTTACTGCTGCCCACTGTCTCCTGTACCCACCTTGGGACAAGAACTTCACCGAGAATGATCTTCTGGTGCGCATTGGCAAGCACTCCCGCACCAGGTACGGAATGGGGGGCCTGTGGATGTCTGGCGGAGGTCAGAGTCCTCCAGAGCAACCGTGAGGGGCTCTGGGGCCTGGGGATATGTCTCTACATGTCCCACGGTAGAAAACCCAGCGGTCTCTGCTGGAAAGTCCATTTGGCCATGTCTGGACTGAGGCTTGGAGCCAGGGACAGAGAAATTAAGACTTTGCAGAGAGTGAAATCCTGGCCCACCCCAGCTCCTCTGCGGGCCCCAGCATGCAGCCCAGGTGTGAGCTCTGAATGGAGGCTGTTTGGACCAGGGCTCCGGCCTGCGTTCCTCCCCCACCTGCTGGGGCTCTTTGACTCCAAAGCCTGGAGCAGCTTCAGGCCAGGAGATGCTGCCAGGGCAGGAGCCAGCCCTCTTCCCTCACGGGTGGCCCAAGGGTCACCCCAATTCCTGGACCCTGAGGCCAGGCTGTTTCTTTCCTCAGGGAACTGGCTATCCCTCACCAGGTGGCTCACAGCTTCCCCATCTCCCTGTTTGCACAGGTATGAGCGAAGCATTGAGAAGATCTCCATGCTGGAAAAGATCTACATCCACCCCAGGTACAACTGGAGGGAGAACTTGGACCGTGACATAGCCCTGCTGAGGCTCAAGAAGCCCATCGCCTTCAGCAACTACATCCACCCTGTGTGCCTGCCTGACAAGGACACCGCAGTCAGGTGGGTGCGGGCACAGGCCGTGGGCTGGGTTCGGTTCTGGGCCTGGCGCACACTCCCCTCTCCAGGCCTCAGGGGCTCCGAGTAAACCCAGAAGTTCTTTCTGCACCAGTGTTTGAGATTCTGGTCTCCAAGGGACAGTGTTGCGGCCGGGGGGACTTCTGGAAGGGTTGGTTCTCATGAGGTCCTTCTCCCTTCGCCTGAAGACTGCTCCGCGCGGGATACAAAGGACGGGTGACCGGTTGGGGCAACCTGAAGGAGATGTGGACGTCCAGCGTGACAGAGGTGCAGCCCAGCGTCCTGCAGGTGGTGAACCTCCCCATCGTGGAGCGGCCGGTGTGCAAGGCCTCCACTCGGATCCGCATCACCGACAACATGTTCTGTGCTGGCAAGTGCCCCGGGTGTGTCTGAGCCGGGCGGGGGCGGGGGGGCGTGGATTGAGACACGTGAAGGGTGCAGACCTATTCAAGTCCTGGATCTGGTCACTTCTAAGCCAACTTTGCTTTGGGCAAAGTTGCATAACCTCTTGGAGGCTCGGTTTCTTCCTCTGTAAAATGGAGATGCAAGTCTCTGTCCCATAAGGTTGTGTGAGGGCTAAATAAGATAGAATAGATATAGTAAGGTGCTAGGCATGGTGCTAGGCACTGGTTAAGTTGTCGATCTGTGTGAGTCCAGATAGCAGCATGAGGCCGTGGATAGGGGAAAAGCTTTGTTCTTCAGTCATTCATCAAATATTTATTGAATGCCTATTGTGATCAGTATTTACCACAAGGACCCAAACACAATGCCTGTGTCCTCACAGAACTTCCTTCCTGGGAGGGAGTGTCCATAAACATGTAGAATCTAGCAGGAAGAAAAACGGAGCAGACAAAGGGAGAGAGAGAGAGATGGGGACAGGACAGTCTAAATAGAGTGGTTGGACAAGGCTAGAGAAGGTCTCTCTGAGAAGAGACTAGAAGTGAAGAAGTGAGCTAGTCTAGGGCAAGTACACTCCAGGGTGAGGGAGAGCAGATGCCAGGGCCCTGGGGTGGGATCCTGCTTAGGGTGTCTGAGGAGCAGCAGGGAGGCCGGTGTGGCTGGGGTGCAGTAAACACAGGGCAGGAGTAGATGAGGGGAGGGAGGTGGGCAGGCAGAGGATGGGCAGTTCTTTTAGGGTCTTGAGTCACTTTGGCTTTTATTGAGATAGGCAGGTTGGAGGGTTTCGGGGGAGGTGAATAGATGGTCTAACTTAATTAAAAATTTTTAGTATAGGGGCACTTGGCTGGCTCTGTTGGTGGAGCATGGGACTCTTGATCTCAGGGTCATGAGTTCAAGCCCCATGTTGGGCATAGAGCTTACTTTAAAAATTTTTTTCTTAGTATAATTTTGGACTCAGAAAAGTTGCAAAAATAATGTAAAGAGTTCCTGTATGCTATTATCCAGATTCACTGGACTTTGTGTGTTTGTGTTTATTGACATATACACCCGCAGACACATGCTGTTTGAGGGTGAACAGTACATATGCCTTGTTACCCACATACATGAGTCTATCCAAACAACAAGAATGTTCTCACGTAGCAAGTGCAGTTGTTAAAATCAGGAAGTTAATGATACAATACTGTAATCTGTAGACCTTATTCCAGTATTTTCTAGTTGTCCTACTTACTAATGTCTTCTGTAGCAAAGGGGGAAATAATGTTCTCATCTGGATCCAGTCCAGGATCACACATTGCCTGTAGTTGTCAGTCCTTTTGTCTTCTATGACTTTGACATATTTCATAAATGCGCAGCCCAGTGAACCTGTCGCTTGGCCCTCAGGTTGGTTTGTCTAAGGTTTTGGTTTCCTTGTGATCAGATTCAGGCTAAGCGAGGTTGTGTCCTTCTAAGGGAAGGCCCATGATGTCCGTTTGTCCATATGTCTCACCATAACTGGGGAGATTAACTCTGACCTCTTGGTTAAGGTGGTGTCTGCACCTGGCAAGTTTCTCACTGTGAGGTTTTGTTTATAAGTATCTTGCTGGTAGCAGCTTTGGCCCTCTTCATCCTGTTTCTCAAACTGTTCTCCCAGCTCCAGGGGCTGCCAAATGGTGATTTTCTAATTCTGTCATTCCTTCTATGTTTATTATGGTTTCATTGGAAGGAAGACCTCTCCTTTCTTTCATTCTATCAGTGTGGACTCACGGGTCTTTATTCTAAGGGTTATAATTTGCTACTATCATCATTTATTTTGATATTCAAGTTATCCAGGTTTGGCCAGTGGGAGTCCCCTCAGCCTGGCTTCTGCGTCTTTTGATGTCCCTGTCCTTTCCTGAGTACTTGCTTACATTGGCACAGCAAAATGTTCTCCACTTTCCTGCTAGTGGAGAATGGTGTTTAGAAACCACAATCTGGGTGCTACGTGTGCACAAGGCTACCGGGATGTTACTGCTTCTGCGTCTTCTCAGGAGACAGATCTAGAAAATACGTGTACGATGGATACAGCGACATCTAGATCAATTTTTCTGTCTGTCATTTATCAATTTCTCTATCTGAAATCTCCCACTGCAATCCAGCAGGATTAATTTTGGCTTCTCCTTTTCCATATTTGTAACTCTCTGTTGACAGTGAGAAACTGGACTCCTGTTATTCATCATATAGTAACTTATTGGATCAATACTAGAACACATTGTCTCAGAATCACCCATCCATCATGAGAAACAGGCCTACTCACTGGTGTTCAGCATTTCTTCCTGGTATTGCTGTCGTTAGTGGGTACATAGTTGACGTGCTGTGTTCAAAAGTAACTTGGGTTAGTTTTTTCCCCCCTTTGCTGTGTTGTTTATTTAAAATACGGTTAGGCTCAGTTGTTTCTGATTGTATTCAATTTGGGGTCTCCCCTCCCAACTTTGTTCAGTTTTTATTTCTTTTTGGAGTATTAACATGGTTCAAAACTCAGGCCCTTTAAAACAGGTACACTTGGAAAAGTGACACTCTCTTTTCCTTTCTATCCTTTTGCCACCCCCCCCCCCATCATTTCTACTCCATTTCCAACCAGGCTCTGTAGTCAGTCAGTCTCGGTAGTTTGTGGTGTTTTTTCTTCCTGTATTTCTTTTTGCACAAATGAGCAGACACACACATATATTTTATTTCCCCCTTTTTACACCTCGGGTAGCATACTGTAGATATTCTTTTGTATTTTGCTTTTTTCACTTTATGTATCCTGGAAATTCACTCCATACTGGTTACAGACTTTTTCCTTAATCTTAAAAAAAAATTTATAGCCCCATTATGTGGATGTATTATAGTTTACTTGGCTATTTCCCGTGGGGGGATATTTAAGATTGTTGCCAATATTTTGCTATTGAACATCTTTTCAGATGCTTGAGGACCACTTTTACAGCATTTTTTAAAGAATTGTCCATTTTTTGGCCCATTTTTTGTCCCTTTCCCATCATTTATTAAGAGTTCTTCATATATTAGTGATATTAGGCCTGTATTTGTGATATATGTTGCAAATATTTTCTCCCAGTTCATTTTTGTAACTTTTATAATCTTTTGCCATTTCTAATTCAAAAGATTTTTAGGTAGTCAATCTATTAATATTTTATTCTATTGTATCTGGATTTTGACAGAGTTCGAACAGCTTTCCTTATATCCAGGTCATAGAGAAATTCTCTGATGTTTTCTTCTAGTACTTAGTTGCATTTTTCCACACTTAGACCTCTGAGTCATTTGGAATTTATTCCTCAGTATGATGTGAAGTATGGATTTAACTTTGTCCAAATAGATAACCCCCTGTCCCTACACCATTTAAAAAAAATTATATCTTTGCCCCAGGTGATTTGATTTTTAAAAATATTTTATTTATTCATTATTTTTTTTTTAAAAAAGATTTATTTGTTTTAGAGACAGAGCAGGAACAGGGGAGGGGCAGAGAGAGGGAGAGAGAGAGAACCCCAAGCAGACTCCATGCTGAGTGCAGAGCCCAATGCGGGGCTCCATCCCACGACCCTGAGATCACGACCTGAACTGAAACAAGAGTCGGATCCACCCAGGCGCCCCAAGTTTTTGTTTATATTTTTATTTTTAAGTAGGCTCCACGCTAGGCATGGTGCCCAACACAGAGCTTGAACTTACAACCCTGAGATCAAGACCTGAGCTAAGATTAAGAGTCAGATGCTTAATGACTGAGCCACCCAGGCACCACTTTAAGATTTTATTTTTAAATAATTTCTATACCCAACATGGAGCTCAAACCCACAACCCTGAGATCAAGAGTCACATGCTTCACTGAGTGAGCCAGCCAGCCAGGCAACCCGGATTTTTTTTTAAGTAATCTCTACACCGAACAAAGGGCTTGAACTCACAACCCCAGGATCAAGAATCGCGTGCTTTACCGACTGCCCCAGTGATTCGAGATGTCACATTTCTCACATACTAGGCTTCTATTTGTACTTAAGTCTGTTTCTACTGGAAGATATTCTATTTGGTTCTCCTGGTCTGTTGTCTATTCTGTTAAAGCACTGTCTTGTTTTAATTACAGAGGCTTTAGAGTATGTTTTAATGTCTGGTAGGGTTTGTTGTTTTTTGCAGTTTTTCTTTCTAGTGTTTTCCTGGCAATTCTTGCATGTTTGTTTTTCCATATGAACTTTGGTATCAACTTATCTAGCTCCATTAAAAAAAAAGCTTATGGATATTTTTGTTGGGATTGTGTTAAATTTATAAATTAATTTAGGGAGAACTGACATCTTTTTGATGTTGAGTCATTCTTGTCAAGGACGAGAAATGTCTACACATTTGTTTGTCTATATTTAACTTTCTAGAGTACTGCAATATATGGTGACTTTTTTCTCCTTAGCACCTTATTTTACATATTTGTGTTTCTTGAGTAAATTAGTTAGTGGTTCCAAAAGCAAACCAGATACTAGGAATTTGACTTTTTAGTTAGGCCTGATGCTTTTCAATTCTGTACCTCATTAATTTCTGCTTTTATCTTGAAAAGTTTTTTCTTTATGCTTTCTTTTGTTTTACTTTTTTGTTCTCTTTTTAGCTTTTTGAGCTGACAATTTGGTTAATTAATTTTGTTATTTAATTTTTATTAAGGCTATGCATTTTCCTCTGTTCACAGAAAACAGTATGCAGTGTTTTCATTATAATTATTTTTTAAAATTCTGTAATTTCAGTTTGTATCCCTCTTTCACCCAAGAGTTGTTTAATAGGTTTTTTTAATTTCCAGCTTGGAGGGCCCTTTTATATTTTGATTTTGGTAGTAATTTTGAGTTTTGCTGCACTGTGCTCCAAGAATATTGTTTGTAATATTTCTACTTTATGGAACTGATTTTTTTTTTGAAAGAGCTGTTCGATCAATTTCTGTGATTGTTACATGTGTATAAGAGGTGTGTAACTATGTTCTCTATTATCCATGTGTAAAGTTTGGTATATACCCAGAAAGTACCAAAAAAAAAAAAAAAAGTACCTTAGGACTTGTTATCTAGGTCATTTAACTATCTATTTTTTTTAAAGATTTTGTTTATCCATTTGAGAGAGAAAGAGAGAGCACAAGCAGGGGGAGAGGCAGAGGGAGAGGGAGAATGATATAGGGCTCCATCTCAGGACCTGGAGATCATGACCTGAGCCGAAGGTAGACGCTTAACCATCTGAGCCACCCAGGTGTCCCTATTTATCTATTTTTAAAGAGTTTATTTTTCAATAATCTCTACATCCAACATGGGGCTTGAACTCACAACCCCAAGATCAAGAGTCACGTGCTCCACTGACTGAGCCAGCCAGGCGTCCCCCTGTTTAGGTCATTTATATCCTTATTTATTTTCAGGTCCCTTGATCTGTCTTATACTGAGTTTGTGTTAAATTCTGTTAATGTATTTGTCTCCTTGAATCGCTTCGTCTCTAGAAATGCGGTTGCTGTGCTGTTTGGTGCAGATATTCATAACTGTTATTTATTCATTGTGAATTGTGGCTTTTAGCATTAAAAGCGTACTTCTTTAAATTACTCTCAATTTCAGGATCACCACCGCTGCTCTGTGCGTTTCCATTAACCTGCTATCCTTTCGTCCATCCAATTACTTTTAGCCTCTGTGAATCGCTTCGTTTTGTCGCTTACATCTAGAATAGTTGCGTCTTGCTTTTTGCAATTAAACTAAAAATCTTTTCCTCTCTTAGTAGGTGAGTTAAGCCCATTCATATTTATTGATGTGACTGAATTAGGATTAATTCATATTATCTTGTAATTATTACATGTATTATGTTTCATTTGCTCCGTTTCTTCCTATGCGATTTTTTCTTCGTGTTTTTAAATTTATATATTTAGGAAGGTTTGCATTTTTGTTCTAATGATTGTCTTTGGGCTTCTACCTTTTTGAAATGCCCTTAGCTCCTTCTTTTTCTTTTCATTGTTAACTCCTACCTGTTGGCTACACAGCATTCAGGGAGTTTACTTTCCTCTTTCAAGATTTTCTTTGAGATTTTTGGGTGCATTATTTTCTGCTTGTCAGACAGTCCTTTTGCTGAAGCATCCATCTCTTGGTTGGATGAAGCTTGTCGTTAGCAGATGCTTCAACAACGGCTATGGGTGTAGAATTTCCTGTTTTCATGTGTTTACGATTGTTTTTCTGTAGTCTTGACTCCTTAAGCTCTGCTTGGCTGCATGTAAATAATCCGTGGCTTACATTTCCTTCCTCTAATTTTTTAAAAACTATGGCTTTGTTGTTGCTTACTTTGTATGTTGTTTTTGAAAAATCAGATGCTGGTGTTAATACTTTGGAACTTGTAAGGTATTTGGTCTCTTTTGCTTGGAGGCCAAGAGGGCTTTTTCCTTCATCTTTGGTTTTATTAGGCTCTGTCTCAGAGTGGGGTGTTTTAGGTCGGTTTTGTCATCTGCCCAGTGTGGCTCCATTTGGCATACATACACCTTCAATCTTATTTTATTTCTGTGAAGTTTTTTTGGATTATATAATAAATATTAGTTTTGTTTTTTTTTTAATAAGTATTAGTTTTGTTCCATGGTTTTATTTTTCTTTTTGAGAGATTCGGATTTCTTCTTTGGTCTGAATTCCATTTCCATCCCTTTCTGCTTTGCATTTCTTCCTATTGTTTTGTCCATTTATTTTTAATTTTTGGATTTTTGATGCAAGGCATTTTGTTACATTGAGGCTTGAGGAAATTTAATTTCAGTTATAGTTTTCTTCTGTTTCATGGTTGTGTTTTGGGGGAGAATTTTTGTGAGCTTAGGTGTTTTTCAGTCTTTTTTTTCCCTATAGTATCTTGGTATGGATCTCTTTAGTTGTCATTCATTTTGTAGATTTGGGGTCATTTATAAGATTCCAATTCAACTGCACCCAGTTCTTTTATCTAGTAGATATTTATGGCCTCATCTCCACATAAGTGTTAATATTAGATGCAGTTAAATATATTAAATTGATTTGAGGTTTGGGTGTTCTCTGTAGTCCAGTCATGATGATGATTGTGTGTGTGTGTGTGTAGCTTTTATTCTTCATGTTGTTCCACATTGTTTATAGAGGGTATATGGGGAGATTTTGGATAAAGGCAACTGCCGTTATCCTCAAGCCACCTGTAGGTCTAACATATATTTTTTTTAAAGTCCTTCTGCCTGTTGGGTAGCGAAGGGATTGACCGGGGTGGGGGAGGGGAGTAGAATTCGGGAAACTAGTTCGAGGGAGAGCTACATGTGATGTGACTGGGGTGGAAGCACTGAAAAGTGGCTGGGTTGGGATGTATGTTGAAGATAGAGCTGAGAGGCGTTGCTTAAGGATTGCACATTGGGGGTAAGAAAATGAGGAGCCAAGGAGGACCACAAAGGGTCAAGTGGACACTCACCAGCTAGGTCTCTTCTAGAGGAGTGGTGGGAGCGTGAGCTCTGCGCCTAAGCACTGCTGTTCTCTCTCAAGGTTTCAAGCCCAATGAAGGGAAACGAGGGGATGCTTGTGAAGGCGACAGCGGGGGACCGTTTGTCATGAAGGTAAGCATCACTAAAGGCTAGGAGCTGGTGGGTAGAGCTTCTGGGAGCGGGGGTGAGTAAGGAGGGACTGTTTTCAGAAATAGTTGCCTGACAGGGTACTGCTGTCATGCCTTGGACTTACCCTCCTGGAAACCCCATGTTTCTTCCTCAGAGCCCTTTTAACAACCGCTGGTATCAAATGGGCATCGTCTCATGGGGTGAAGGCTGTGACAGGGATGGAAAATATGGCTTCTACACACACGTGTTCCGCCTGAAGAAGTGGATACAGAAGGTCATTGATCAGTCTGGAAGCTAGGAGGCTGCTCACATTCTAGGCTCCTCACTGCAGAATCACAGAAACCAGTCCAGCAGCAGAATGATTTTTGTGGTTTGTTCCTAAAACTATATAGTTCTCAATAAAAGTGACTGTCAACAAGCCTCCATGCTCCCAGTGCTGTTCGTGGGCAGCTCAGAAAGAGCCAGCATGACTGGATGAACAGGACTTAGCAAGTCCACCACTCTTAGAATGCAGGGTGATGGGGAGGGAGGTGGTGGCCTGAGGGGTGGAGCACTGAAAATGCTCCAGACTCGGGGCCTTTATGGGTTCCCTCATTTAATGCTCGTAAGAGGTAGGTGAGGAGATAGACTAGAAGTATCTTGTCCAACGTCACACAGCTGAGAAGGGTTAAAGTTGGACTTGAAACAAGATTCTGAAGTCTGTGCTTTCAGTCGCTGTGCTGTGAGGGTGGTAAGGTGCTCGTCCCAGGACCAGAGAAGGGGGAACAGACCAGAGCAAGGAGGGGTAAGTAGGTGTATCTTTCTCTTTACCTCCGACTTCCCTCATAAGTCCCTACATCCTTCTGCATACCATTAAAATGACATCAGATTTAATGTCGCCCAGAGCCTCAGTATTTTAAGTGCCTTCATCTGGGAGTAGTGTGGGATATGGTGGCTAGGAGTATGGGCCCCAGCATCAGGACTGCCAATTCATATTCTGGCTATACCCATGGAGAACCATGAACAAGTTGATTGACCTCCACGAGACTGTTTCCTTACATACAGGATATGAGGACATTCCTTACCTAGCACAGTTGTGAGGAAGAAATCTGGTAATTTGCAGCATGTACTTAGCAGAATGCCCAGGACCCAGTAAGCAGTCCACTAGCCACCACTGTTCTTACTCTCACTCCGGCGTGGCGCGGTCCAAGTTCCTCTGTGACTTCCCTCCTCTGGCCCCTGCAAGTAGCACGTTGGTGTGGTGGTTGCTTCCTGGAGTTTCTACTGCCATAGTAGTTACAGACTTGAGCAATTGGCTTTTCTAAGAAATGGGACTTTAAAGCTGCCCCGTCACAGCACATTCTTCAAGGTCACTGCTGGCAGAGGTCACCGGTCTGGAGTGTGGCTGGCACACTGCTGCCGTTCCGTGGAGTGCCACCAACTTTCCGGCTACCCCGCGGCCTGCTGCTCCTTCTATCCAGTGCATTTGTGACTCAGGAGCTGGGCACCACAGCCGCGACAGGCACGACACCGAGTTTCAACTGGTGTGGCATGCAGATCACTAGATGATTCTCTGGAGGACCATGCTGAAGTCTCGTCCCTGAGCTCAGGGGTCAAGTGGGGGAAGAGCATGGACGCTGCCATGGTTACCATGCTTGGCTTCGAATTGTCAGCTAAGATCTTTAAACCTCATGGTGTAAAGTAGGAAGGGACCAAAGGTAGGCACTTTTGCCCTCTTCCCTCCCCTTTGTTTTCCCTTCCCATTTTTCAGTACATCAAGGAACAGAGAATTAGGACTGAGCTCCTTGCCCTCGTTATTTGGTTCTGGTTGACCAGGAAGCAGGATAAAAACTGGGAGTTCAGTGAGTTTGCAGGACCTTGGCAGCCCAGAGCTTCAACCAGAGCAGGGGAAGGGATTAAGAATTAGAATATCCCAACTCTGCTTTTGAAACAAGGACACACATTCTCAAGACTGCTTCCCTTCAACGTAGTGGTAACCCCTGCAAATTCCGGACCGGAGCACAGCCACTCTTTCCCAACGCGTTGTCCTGACCAGCAGTGAACGAACTCTCCATCTTCCTTCCAGTGAACGCCTACTCCTGCGTTCCCGCTACAAGGGAGGGGGGAGGTGTGATTTCAGGCAGCACAGGGGTCACCTGAAAACCTCGACCAGAATCAACAGAGGATTCACTTTCTGTCAACCTTTCATTTCTTGAGCACCAGCTGGGTAAAGATGGTCTAGAAGAATTCCTTGACCCTCGTGGCTGCTCAGGAAGTCGCCCATCTGAATCCAGAGCCTCTCGGTACTAATGAGTTTTTCTGACTGCGGAGGGAGACCCCGGCAAATTTATTCTGGAGGTGACTCCTCTGTTCACTCTCCGGTCCTCAGCCTGTGTGGGAAGCAGCTGTGGGTCTAGACTCAGGCCCTGAAAACCAGGTGGGAAGCTCCTGAGCGTCCCCATCCTCCTTCAGTCGGAGGCCCCCAAATCCAGTCCCCGTGTGGAAGGCACTGCCGCCCAGTCCGTCCTGGCTCCAGCTCACGTGCAAAGTGGCAGGAAGCCCGAGAGCTCCCGCACCACAGTGCTGATGGGAGGGAAGTCAGGACCAGAACCTCCAAATGTGGAAGACAGGGACTGCTCTGCCCCCGGGGAGCTGGCAGCGGAAAGCAGGCAAGGTGAGCTGTTCCTGCTCCAAGGGCTAGAAACACGAGTCTGTGCGCCCCGACAGGGCGGTGCTCCTCAAGTGGTACTTGCTCACCTTTCCTGGCTGGGTGGCTCGCCGGTCCCAAGGACACATGACAGAAAGAGCTGCCCAGGTATGGAGCATCTTGGGAGACCATTCTAGTTAATGCAAACTTTATTTATAAAAGACTCTTAAATTAGTTGTGTCATGCCATGCACTCATACAGAATACAGTGACCCTTCAGGGCTACAGGGAGAGAA
Organism: Ursus maritimus; assembly: GCF_017311325.1. NCBI lineage: Eukaryota > Metazoa > Chordata > Mammalia > Carnivora > Ursidae > Ursus > Ursus maritimus. The sequence goes on from NW_024424786.1 coordinate 30,201,847, forward strand.
GCTCACGAACTCAAAGGAAAACTATTAAAGAGTTTCTAATAGTGAAAAGCTAGGAAAGATCAGGACGACTTTACAAATGAGCTGTTAAAAATAAAAGACAAAGGCTATGGAGACTAGTCGGAGCCGAGAGGAGGGCAGCTGTTTACAAGTCTGTACACTAAACTACGACACGGACAGTCTGCTCGAGGCAGGGTGTTGGCGGAGAAGCGGAGGATGGACAGAGACTCGAACCCTGGCCGCCGCTCCCGGGCCCGCGCAGGGACGCGTCCCACCAGTCCGTGCGCCGGCCGCGGAGCCCCTGCAACCAGGAGGCCGCCGCGGTCAGTGAACTAGAGCTGCGGGGGGCGGGGCGGCTTCACTTGCGACTGCTCTTTATTCTCTCCAGTCTCTTTTTCAAGTCGTCGATGTTCGCTGTGGAGGACGAGGACGTGGTCATGGTGCCTGAAGAGTGCGTCTGGTTAGAATCCAGGTCCGAGTGCTGGTGCTGCTCCCGGGACTCCCGGAGCTGAGAGAGTTTGCTGTGCAGCATGTCCGTGGACGAGGCGACGGGGGGAACTGCTGGTTTGGAGAGCAGGGAGGTCAGCGGGGGCCGCTCATCTTGCTGCGGAGAGAAGGAGACACAGTGGCAGGTGAGTCTGCAGCTCGGGAAGAGCAGGCCGGGGCCTGCCCCGCATGGAAGGGAAGGAGCGCTACCTTTGTGTTATCGAGACCACAGCGCTGGCGGAGGATTTTGAGCCTTTCCAGGTAGACAGACGGTCCCACCTCCTCTCCGTTTGTGTTCCCTATGGAGGACACCATGCTTGTGGGAGCCGGCATACACGTGACCTCCGTCTGCGGGGAGATGCCTGGAGGGGAAATGGGGAAAGGACACCCAAATATACACGCGTCCCACTTCTAGACCGCCCGGGTTAATCTGTCACCACAGGGAACGATCTGGGGCTTGGATATCACCACTGTAAAGACTAAAAAATCCACAAGAGTCTCATCTGGAGTTGGTGATCAAGGATGCTCGGCATATACAAGATAAGCTGAGCAAGAACTTCAAGAACAGAGAAGAGCAGAGTGCAAGGCGGGCTGTCCGCCCACATCCTGGGACCTGAAGGGGGTGGGAGCCTGTCATCCCACTGCTGACCTGGGCCGTCCAAAAGTCTGTACTCTCCTAAGGCTATGGTGTCCAGCTGAGGAACCTCTGGACTTGAAATGTCAGCAACAATTAGACTAAGTTTGGATCAGCTGATACACAGGGAGATGTACTTATTGAAACCGGGCAAGACAGCAAGGAGCTCAAGGTGACAGTGTATTATGGGGAGGAGGCAGAAACGCAGGTGTCCAACACACACCCCAAAGAGGGGCAGGAATGGGCGCATCTGTCACCTAGCATGGAGAACCGAAAAGTAGCACCAAAGGTTACTGTATAGGAAAAAAGGAATCCTTAATGTAAACATGCGGAGAATGCACTGACCAGGGGCCAGTGACCGAGGAAGGACAGGGGAGCCAGTAGTGAGGGCTGGTGTCTGAACACTCTCCACGTGCAGCCACTGTGTCATCAGTGGGGTCACACGCTCGGGCTGCACCTGTGCTGTTTAGGCCCCGAGTATCAATCAAATGCTGGATGTCACCAGAAAGGACTTTGGAAGTGAAAAAAGGGGGCCCCACCTCGAACAGGCAAACCATCATATGTCCGCTGACCACCTCTGACCTGCCATACAGTGAGTATTTGTTCCATGTCTGTCTCTGCCCTGTGGATTTCAAATTCTAGCACAGGTTTCTGTCTGTCTGCTGCCCGGCCCTTGGGAGGCACTCAACAGGAACGAAAGCTCATCCAGCCTAATGTTAACCTGAAACGTTACTCTCCCCACAGTGAAAACGCCAGTGTCTGCAAATTACTGTTTACAGGAGCTAGAGATAAAGAGAATCTTGACCCTGGAGGTGTCAGTTATAGAAAACAGCTGTCAAGAGCCTTAAACCAAAAGAAAGACCCCTGTTTGCTGTGCAGAGTACAGCACGCACGTCTGTCCCACATTTACTTCTTTGTGAGTTCCCTGAAACTCCTATTCTTACAGTCTCGAATTTGCCTGTAAAACCGTGTTCCTTTGTGGTTTTGATTCTAGTCATGTTCTCTCTCACCATGTATCTTGCAGGGCTGAAGCTTCAATTGTGTTAAATTATTTTTCTTTTGTTTTTAACACCTGCAATTATGCTTCTCCAAGACCTTTTAAGAGTCTTTTCCTTGAAGTGTGACGAACAGAATGTCTACATATGGACGGCATGCTACATGGGCATACCATATGCTTGATCAAGGGGTGGGGTGTAGGCTGCAAATTTTAAGAAAGGTCTCACTAAGACAGTGGCTTTTGAACAAAGATCTGAAGGAAGAGAGAGCTAGTTACAAGGCTACCTTGGGGAAGAAAAATCTACATATAAGAAGTAGCTGGTGCAAAGGCCCCAAGCAGGTGCATGTCTGGTGCATTCCAGAACATCAAGGAGGCTGGTGGGGGATGGAGTGGAACAGCAGTCGGAGGGAGCAGCAGGAGCTGTGTGGCTCTAGAGGTGTCAGGGGGCCTTACAGTGCAGGACCTTGTAGACCTCTGTAAGGCCTTTTGCTTCTGCTGAGAAAGGGAGAGCCTTTGGAAGAAGTTTCAGAAGTGTTGTTTTGACGCTATGTGTGGAGATGATGATGGGAAGGCAGCACTGGAGGCAGGGGCTCAGCTAGGAGGACAGTGCCATAAACCAGGTGAGAGACGATGACATTCCCTCCAGCGCAGTGGCAGCGAAGGTCCTGAGAAGTGTGTGAGGAATCTGTGCGTGGTTTGCAGGCAGAGCCAAAAGGACTTCCTGACAGAGGGGAAGACACAACTCAAAGCCTTTGGGGCTAAGCAAACCAGAAGGACAAAGCTGCCATCATCCGAGATAGAGAAGAAAGCTAATGGAGCAGGTTTTGGAAGAAGATCTGGAGTTTAGGATGTGACATGTTTAGCTGATGTCTATTACTCAGGTGGAGGCATCATGCAGGATGTAGGTACTGGGATCAGGAAGGTTTGAGCTGGACCCAAACAACGCTGGGCCTCGCTGGCATGTAAATGGAATCTCAAGTGATGAGAATACACGAGTTAGTTAAGGGGATGAGAATAAGAAGGAAGAGACGGTTACTGACTGAAGCCTGGAGAACACCAAGATTAAGAGTCCAGGGCGAGGAAGAATCAGGCCAAGAAGGAAGAGGCCAGGAAGGCCAGGCTGGAGGAGACCAAGAGAGTACAGACACCTGAAAGCACAGGGAAGAAATGGTTTCAAGGGCAGAGAACATTGCCCCTGTCAAACACTGGCAATGGGTCAAGTCAGGTGACACAGTGGGCCACTGTCTGCAGCAATGTGAAGATCACTGGTGACCATTAGGTACCGAGGAGCACAGGTATAAATTTAAGCCAATCAAAACCTCCAGTTCCTGAGCGGGGAGCTATTTTGAGCTCATCCCTGCAGCCACTGGAGGAAGCCATACCTGTAGATGCGGGAATACGGCCTTTGCCCTCCCTCTCCATCTCAATCACCCGGAGGCCTCTCTCAACATAGCTCTGGAAGAACTGGGAGGAATTTTTCAGAAATGGTTCTATGTCAGCATCTGAATATTTCTTCTTATATTCGTATAACTCTGCTAGGCCCTGGTTACCAAGAAAAAGGAAGAGGGGCAGACATTAGTCAGTGGCCCTTTTCCACCAAGCAGACGCCCATCTGGCTCACCCCTTCCCCTCTCACCTCTTTAGTGTTCTCCTTAGAGCCGATCTTCTTAAAAATCTCAGCCAAGAAATCATTTACTTTGGCCTTTGATGATTTTTCATCCTGCAATTGAAAGACACAAAGGACTGGCTAGACTTGAGTTATTAATTAGGAACCCACAATTGGGTAAGAACCGAAGAGGTCCCAAAATCCAGACCTTACTGGTATGTTCCTGGGGATAACAGAAGTACCAGTATCTGCTGCAGAAAACCCCAACTTTCTGGGTCACTGAATGTCTCCAGTCGCAGGTTTTCACCTAAACTTGATGAGGAAGGACCAGGCCCATTCCTTCCTAATTAAGTAGAGCTCACAGTGGATTTCTCCGACAACCTTTAGCTGTGTGGCAGCCACACCGTTCTAACTAGTTCACCTAAGCAAACTCCAGGGTGGGAAGGCTCGCAGCACAGCACTGCGGCAGGACCCAGCCCCCAAGCCCACACCGCAGACCCGCAGGAAGGCGGCTCCAGCGCTCACGCCTACGACAAGATCGTCACCGTCAGTCTTCCGAGTCAGGACACTTACTATCCGAGACGCTCCCTTTTCCGTTTCCTTCTCAGACTTGCTCCCTGTCTGGTCCATGCTGTGCTTCATCATCCGGCAGAGGTGGGCCTCCAGCTCGGACTCATTCTTGTTGTCAATCATTGTTAGGTGGTCTAGGATCTGAGGGGGACGGGCACATTCAGATGGTGGCAATGCCATACCCACGATGTTCTCCTCAAGCTCCTTCAGGGACCAGCTGTGCTCTCACTTACCTTGGGTCCTTTTAATTTGCATAAAGTGTGTAAAAGCGTCTTTAGAGTCCTTATGGGAAATTCGCTTTTGCATTGCTTCAGTTTCTCTTTGGGGAAGACCTTCATGAAAATGTGTATGTCCAGGAGAATTCTGTCCAGATTAATGCTGTTGATGGTATCAGGCAAGAGTCGAACCATTCTCCAGAGACACTATTGAAAAAAGAAACAAAAGATAGGAAGAGTGGCTGAAGAATGAAGAGAATTCCTGTCACCATTCACCTGCCCTAGGCTCTGGGGTCACTTCTGAAAGATGGTCAGGGACATAAGCGTGGAACATCACCATGTCTTGAGTTCAGCTGCTAAAACATGAACAGTTTCCCTCACTTCAGGCACATCACTGGTTAGTGTGTGACGAGCCATCCATGTCATCATCCCCACACCTCCTTCCCACTCCCTGGAGATGGGCCTTAAATAGTGAGATGTGGAGAACTGGGCGTGGGCTCTGAGAGTAGGATCGTTCATCCAGCTTAACCAAATCTAACCCAAGGAGACAAACTCTATTACAGTGTAATAACAGGATTATAATGGTGCAGAAATGTTCATTAGGGGTCTTCCATTGAAGAGACCAAAATATTATAGGGTTATACATATCTATTTCCCCAAAAGGTATAAAATTTGTCTCATCAAACTAACTGCCTTTTCCTTCTAGGACAATTGGTCTTTCCCTTTTCACTGTTTGAGGCCAAGAACTGTTTAGGCCTGAGCTTGGGGTGTAAACTGGAGACCAAGTATATTTTTCAGGTGTGCCTTGGTCGATTTAAGTCTATGTCTTACTTTCAACTCCCCTTTCCCCACCCTTTAACAAAGTATTGCACCTTTGAAAGGAAAGAGATCAAATTATTTCCACTTACCTTCATAACAAGCTCTGAGAATTTTGGAGAACTGGCTGTTGCTAGCAGGCTGTCTTGGAGCAAAACAAGTAGGGCACTAGAAAAAAATCCCAACATGATAGCATTAATAAGTTTCAAATATGCATTCCAATTAAAATCAGTAATGAAAAGGCCAAGTGTAAACTGTATCCATCTAATAAACTGAGAGCTCATGGATTACCTGACATTCAGCTGTGAAGAAAATAAACATCAATCCTTTAAGCTTCCTCAGTTACCACCTGATAAATGGTAACGCCCCTCACTCACTCTACTTTTCATTGTCACTGGTAGCTGAGAAAGAAATGTGCCTGAAATGCACATGAAGGGGGAGGTAACCAACAAACACTACAGTCCTATTCTAGAAAACGCACTAGGCTGGCTGGCTTACTGAGCTGTTAATAGTTTTAATGCTGTCTCGGGTTGGAACACTTTTGGTTCACGAGGAAGAGAAGAGTAATAAATAAACTTAACTAGCCAAACCTAAAGTTATAATTGGTCTAGTGACTGGTTTCCATGGGTGGACAAAAGAGATGCTGCTCCAGGCTCTAATGGTGAGATTACAGTTATACCTCAGGATGTTGGTCTGGTCTGACTTCTCCAGCACCTTCACCACCAAGAGGTTCACAGAGCGGATCACCTGCTGTCCTTCCTCTAGATCTTCAATTCGAGAGTCTAGCATTAAGGTGATGAGGCCATGCATCAGGTCTTTCAGTACTCCAGTGGAGGCCTCTCGGGCGAGGCTCTCTATCTGAAACAGCTATCCAATCATACTTGTGTTAGAGAGGTACGAAACCCAGGGTATACAGCAAGGGAGATAAATGTGGGTGGCACATTCTAGTAAACAATTTTACTGTATTAAAAAAAATTCAGAGTATTAGGGGGGAAAAATCACCAGACTCCCTCAAACCTCCAGAAATAGCCCAAATTAACTGGCGTGCTTCCTTCCTTCCTATTATGAAAGTACTTTCAGTGTGAGCTGTTATCCGTGACAGCGCAGCCAGGGCCTACCATGCCTAATGAAGACATGGGCAGGAAGCGGAATTCTAGGTAGTAATGCAAGCATTCTATTTTGTACCCTAACAATAAGGCAAGCTGCAGTGTTACCCAACATCCGATGAAAGTAGACAGTAGCTTGCAAGTAAAACCCAGTAAGTGATGCCAGACTCACTGGAACTACACTGACTCAGGCTCTAGAACCCAGGGCAGGATGAGACACTGAAGGGAAGCTTACGTTCTGGAGAGGTAGCCTTACCGAAATCATGTTGCCAATGATACAGCTGTACAGCTTGATGATCTCATCTTTCTCCAGTTTCTCATCTGCCATATGCGTGTTGTAGATGAGTCTTAGTTGCATGAACGTGGCTATCAGAAACTGATCAATATGGCCGGACATAGCTTCAGCTTTGTCTTCCTGTCTCAGGACCTCATCGATCTGGTAACAAAAACCCCAAGATATAGTCTCCAAGCATCACACTTCTAAGTAGCAGAAAAACACTACAAGGATGTCTCTGTAATATTTATTTGCAAAGCACTTATAATATCTTACCTTGAAAGCAATCCAGTCACTTTACATGTAAATGACTAGTCCCTAGGGGTTCAAACATTCAGCACATGTTTACTGAGCAAGATATTGTTAGGTGAATTAGTCACAGATCTATTCTAAAAGCTTCGCTATCAGGGGCATCTCAGTGGTTCAGTCAGTTAAGTGGCTGCCTATGGCTCAGGTCATGATCCTAGGGTCCTGCGATCGAGCCCCGCATCAGGCCCTCTGCTCAGCAGAGAGCCTGCTTCTCCCTCTCCCTCTGCTCCCCTTACTTGTGCTCTCTTGCTCTCTCTCAAAGAAAATCTTTAAAAAAAATAAAAGGTTCACTATCTAGAAAATCAGGGAATCCCTATGTTTACACGTCTCATGTATTGATGATAAGTGTTTTAATACCTATTATATCTCATCTGAACATCCAACAGCTCTAAAAAGTAGTAAGATTTCCATTTACGAGACGAGTACAGTGAAGCTCAGAAAGCTCAGGCTGCTTAGTCCAAACTCAAAACTCAGGTTTCCCACATCCTGACCTGGTGTTCTTTTTGGTTTGGACCATTGGCTGTCACTAATGGTAAATGTACTACTATGGGAAAGCATGCATTTCCCATTCACTAGTGTCAAAAGATCTTTACTTTTATGATTACATAAAATAACACCCGGACAAGCATGCCAGTCTTCACTGACCATCCTCCCGTGCATCCTCCTATTGCGTAATTCCAGGGAGCACCATTTACACAAACTGCAGTGTGAACAGTGCCCCCTGGTGTTGAGGAAGCCAGTGGTCTTATTTTCATTTAGATCTATGCATGTTATACCCCATAAGCACACACAATTTTATATAACCGGGGCTATTTAACAATGCTGCTTCAACACAGACACCATAAAAAAATACTTTTTTTTTTTTTTCAGGAGGAAGCTTACTCTTTTTCCTAAGATAATTAACATTAGCTCCTGGTCAACATCTTTCACGTTCACAGAATCATATACAACCACACATGCACACATGAATGGGGTCAAGGTTTAGGGCGCTGTTTATTCTACCAGAGGATTATAGTACATACACATCTCTGCACCTGGCTTTTCTAGCTTAACAGAAAATTATGCAAATCCCCAAAGGCCAGTAGAATAGCTCTATTTAAAAAAAAAAGAATAACTCTATTTTTAAAGGCTGTTTAACAGTTGACGTATGCATGGAGCAAAATTTACTCAATCATTCCCTTACTGATAAGTGTGTTTCCAGTTAGGTTATTTTGTTTACTATAAATAATGTTACAATAAACATCTCTGTATATATAGTATTCTCACGTACTTGTGTTTTTATTTCTAAAATAAAGTGTCCCAGGAGTATAACTTTTTAGTCTGAAGAATACATTTTAAATGGCATAATAGATATTACTGTACTGTTTTCTTTAAAAAAGCACTAACATTTAATTCCCATTTCTACATTTAATGTATGAGTTCTCTTGTTCCAGAATATCTATCAGCTGTGTGTTATTACTCTTTTCACCTTTTGTCACACTGATGGCAAAAAGTTCTATTTTATAATTACGTTAATTTGCATTTTGTGGCAGAGGAGGGCCTGGACCTCTTCTCATGTGTTTACTGGCTTGGCTGTTCGGAGATCTTCCATGATTTGCCTATTCACATCCTTTGGTCATTTTTCCGTTGGGTTCTCCTTTTCTCAAGAGTTCATAAAACTATGTTTCCTGTAGCTATTAATCCTTTATTAGTCATATGGGTTACAAATATATTCCACAATATAATAATTGTTTATTGATGGTATATGATATATTTCTCTAGATTAAAATCTTAAAATTTTATATGACCAAAGGTGTCTTGTTCTGGGTTTCCTTATTTTTTATGGTCTCCCCAAATCCCCTAGTTATCTAAAAAAATTTAGGGGGGGATCAATTGTTTCATATTTCCACAGGGTTACATGTCTTATTTTTTTTTTTCAATCTCTTCCTTATCTATGGTTGGTTCCCTCCTCATTCCTGACACTTACATTTTTGTTCTCTAATCAGGCTAGTAAGGAAATAATTTTGTTTCACAGGAAACAAATTTAGATTTATTATTTTAAAAATCCATCTCATGAATTATAGTTTATCTTCTACTTTTAAATTTCTTTTCTTAATTTTTTAAATTTCTGATAAGTACTAAGTTCCTTTATATTAGCCTTTCTTCAATAATAAATGCATTTCAGGCAATATATTTTTCTGAGTTCAGTAGTTTCAGTAGAGTTTTAAAATGCTTTCCTATTCACGAGTAAGAGTTTTGGGGTGGGGCGCCTGGGTGGCTCAGTCTAGCCTCCGACTCTTCCTTTTGGCTCAGGTCATGATCTCAGGGTTGTGAGACTGAGCCCCGAGTTGGGCTGTAGGCTCAGTAGGGAGTCTGCTTGGGATTCTCTCCTTCTGCATCCCCCCGACTCTTACTCCCTCCTTCTCTCTCAATAAATAAATAAATAAATAAATAAATAAATAATAAATAAAATTTTTTTGGGTCAAAGGGTTAGTCAGGAGGGTGTTCCATACTTTTCCAAGTAGCCAATATTTTTTGTGACATTAAAAAATTTGTTGGGTTACCACTAAAGAATTTAGTCAGTATGTCTTTTACTATAGAATTTGTTAAGATATGAAAAATATATTTTCAAAGACTGTAAAATTCTCTCTACATAGCTATTAATCAAATCTGACTTATATTGTTTACTAATATTTTAGAGGACCCTGAGATCATGACCCGAGCCAAAGGCAGATGTTTAACTGAGCCACCCAGGTGCCCCTCTATTTTTTCTTTTATGTTTTTTGTGTCTATTTTAAAAAGAAATCCTTACATAATGTGAAGTAAAAAATGTCCTATTCACATCTAGGTCTTTAATCCATCTGAAATATACTTTGATGTAGGAAATAGCAACCTGTTGTTCCCATGGAAAATAACTAGTCCTAGCACCATTTACTGATTGATCTAGCTTTTACCAAGTGATTTTTAAGGTCTTTCTGTGTTAAGTTTCCTACAGATGTGAGTCTATTTCTGGGCTCTTTGTTCCATCTCAATGGTCAATCTGCTTGTCTGGACCAATACTACACCATCTTAATTACAGGGGCTCTGTAGTCATAGCTGATGCCTAGTGACATAAGCCCTCTCCACTGTGTTTTCATTGTTAAAAAGTCTTTAAAAAACTGACTTTGCTATTTGTAAGCCCTTTGATGTCCCATATAATTAGAATCTGCTTCACAACTGCAGAAAAACTATATTTTTATTAGAATGGCTTTGTATAGGTTAACTTGAGGAGAACTGGCAACTGATAACCCCAAACTTTGCGAACATAGTATACTTCCATTTATTTGGAAATTCTCTAATGTCATTCAACTTTTTGGTAAAGGTCTTAACATATAAAATGCTTGATTTATTCCTAGTTATTTAAACATTTTTGCTACTGAAGGTTTATTTTTATCTTAATTTTCTCATAATAGTAAAAATACATATTTTATAATAGTAAATATAATATATAATAGTTAAAATACAACTCACCATTTTAACCATTTTGAAGTATGTAATGCAATGGCATTAAGTACCTTCACATCGTTATGCAACTGTCACCACCATCTATTTCTAGAACTTTATTATCATCCTTTTTATTATAATAATATTTTTTTATGTTAGTCACCATACAGTACATCCCTGGTTTTTGATGTAAAGTTCGATGATTCATTAGTTGTGTATAACACCCAGTGCACCATGCAATACGTGCCCTCCTTACTACCCATCACCAGCCTATCCCATTCCCCCACCTCCCTCCCCTCTGAAGCCCTCAGTTTGTTTCTCCGAGTCCACAGTCTCTCATGCTTCATTCCCCCTTCTGATTACCCCCCCTTTCTTTATCCCTTTCTTCTCCTACCGATCTTCCTAGTAGAACTTTATTATCATCCTAAACAGACTCCATACCCATTAAAAAAAAAACTCCCCCTGCCCCTGTCCCCCTAGCCCTGGTAACCTCTTCTACGTTCTATCTCCATGGATTTGCCTATTCTAGATACCTCATATATGTGGAATCATACAGAATTTGTCCCTTTGTGTCTTATTGTATGTAGCATAATGTTTTCAAGGTTCATCCATGTTACAGCATACATCAGAATTTCATTCCTCTTCATGGCTCAGTAATATTCCATTGTACCTACACACCACATTTTGTTTACTCATCTGTTGTTGGACCCTTTAGCTGTTTTCCACCTTTTGCCGGTTGTGAAGAGTGCTGCCATCAACAGCAGTACACAACTATCTATTTCGGTCCCTGCTTTCTGGCAGTGGAATTGCTGGATCTTATTGTAATTCTATGTTTAATTTTGTGAGGAACCACAGGACTGTTTCCCATAGTGGTTGCACCACTTTATGTCCTCACGAGCAATGCACACAAGTTCCCATTTCTCCACATCCTTGCCAACACTATTTAGCATTTTCAGAAAAAAAAATCCTAACGGGTATGAAGTGGTATTTCATTGTGGTTTTGATCTGCATTTCCCTGATGACTAAGAATGGCCAACAACTTTTCATGTGCTTACTGGCCATCTATATATCTTCTTTGGAGAAATGTCAGTTTAAGTCCTTTCCCAATTTCTCTTTATTTTTTGTGGTTGAGTTGTAGGAGTTCTTTCTGTGTTCTGGATATTGATTCCTTATCATATATAATTTGCAAATCTTTTTCTCTCATTCTGTGGGATATCTTTTTACTCTTTTGATAGTGACCTTTAATGCATAAAACTTTCAAATTTTGATGAAGTTCAATTTAATTATTTTTTCTTTTGTTGCCACTGCTTTTGGTGTCATATGCAAGAATTCACTGCCAAATCCAATATCATGAAGATTTCCCCCTATGGTGGGTTTTTTTTTTTTTTTTTTTAGGTTATTATAAAAGAGAGACATGGAAATTATTTACCTGATGAAAGATTTTGCAACTTCACTGGAATGGGCAGCTTTACGTGATGCCATTTTATTAATCATTTATTTTAGTCTACATACTTTCTGAGGATGTCACCATCTCTAAATAAGAAATAGTCCTTGGGGCGCCTCGATGGCTTAGTTGGTTAAGCTTCCAACTCTTTTTTTTTTTTTTTCAGATTTTATTTATTTATTTGACAGAGATAGAGACAGCCAGCGAGAGAGGGAACACAAGTAGGGGGAGTGGGAGAGGAAGAAGCAGGCTCATAGCGGAGGAGCCTGATGGGCTCGATCCCACAACACCGGGATCACGCCCTGAGCCGAAGGCAGACGCTTAACCGCTGTGCCACCCAGGCGCCCCAAGCTTCCAACTCTTGATCTTGGCTCAGGTCATGATCTCGGAGTCATGGGACTGAGCTCTGTAGGGCTCTGCACTCAGTGGGGAGTCTGCTTGAGATTCTCTCTCTCTCCCTCTGCCCCTCCCCCTGCTTACTCTCTCTCCCTCTCTCTCGCAAATAAACCTTCAAAAAAGAAAAAAGAAATAATCCTTGTCATCTAGAACTACTTAGGTACCTCCATATTCTACAAGAAGAACTTTATCTCCAACTTTCACACTAACTGGTTGAATCTCTTTTTCCTTTAGAGCCTGATCCAACAGACTCCTATTGCTTGTAATAGTTTTCCTTGAGATTTTTCTGGAAGCAAAATGTCTCCTTTTGGTTGCAGTTTTGGCTGTACTCCTTCCAACTAAAACTCAGTCAGAGAGGGGAAGAAACTTTCTAAACGCTTGGCCTGCCATGACTCATACTCTGCTCTCAAGCTGCCACTGCCGCAAGGAGACCCCCTCGCCCCGTTTCTCCTAAGAGTTTATAGCATTAGCTATGACATTTATGTCTTTGATCCATTTTGAGTTAATTTTTGTATATAGCATAAGAGTCCAACTTCATTCTTTTGCATGTGGATATCCATTTTCCCAGCATCATTTGTTGAGAAGACCCTCCTTTCCCCACTGAATGGTCTTGTCACCCTTGTCTTTCGACCACTAATTTGGTTTCTGTAGCGATCATCCTCTCCCTTCAGACCATCTACTCAATTTTAAAATTCTAAAACCATGGTGTTTGGGTTTTTTTTTAATTTGTTTTTTGCCAGAGAGAATCTTTATATGTAACAATAAATCCTCTTTAAGTACTCTTCCCACACCCTACTCCCCTCCCCTGTGGTCATCTTGTCTCCTCCAGCGGTTTCATTGCGCTAGGAGATTCCCATTCTGATTATTTTGTTCTATCCTTCTTCCCAGTTACTGGGTCTCTTATGGTGTGGTTCGTTATTCTTTACCTAGTCAGCATTCACTCCAGGGTCTGCCTTTTGGAAATCCTCAACTGTGGCAATCTGGGAATGGGAGACATAGCAGTTTCTGCCCTTCTAAGTTTGTGGTATGTCAGCTGGCAATCTATCAGTCACATGGCACGGCACCAAGGGCAGGCACTTCTGCTCTTCTGTCTCTGGAGGTACAAAAGCTAGAGACTTCCCAGCCTCAGACAGTGAATTCAGCCTTTTTGTTTAGCAATCTGTAGTTCCCTGGGGGACCAGGCAGAACACCAGGTCCTTCTATTAACACTCATATAAACCAGTTGTCCTTTCTTTAGGGGATCTGCTGGTCTCCACGGATGAAGAGAGATCTCTTTCCAGGATTTTTGGTATTGTGATCTTGACACTTGTATATACTTCAGATACCACCTACCTGACCCAGCAGCTATTCTGCTCAGAAAAGGCAGATGGGTTTGGATTGAAGCTGACAGAGAAAGGCAACAGGAATGCATGCATTCAAGTCACTATTTTCTAGAGTCCCCTCCAATGTCAAAACTGTAGCAGGAGACTATTTGTCAAACAGTAGCAAAAATCTTGTGCTAAGATTTCCAATTCTTCTATTTCCAGCCATCTGTCTTCATGGAGATGTCTAACTGGCTGCTCAAACTTAACACAGCAAAGACATATAGCTCTTAATTTCCAACTTCTCAAGACTGCTCTTCCTCCAGCTTCCCCGTTCTCAGCACCACCATCCATCCACGTGGGCGCTCAAGCCAAAATTCAAGGAGTTACTCTTGATTCTTTGCTTACCTTACTTTTTGCATCCCATCTGTCTCCAAGTCTTGTGGACGCTACCTATGAAAGATACCCTAGAACAATCCACTTTTCTTCCTCCCCACTGTGATAATCCTAGTGCATGGGATCTTATCTTTCATATGAGTTTCGCTCATAGCTTCCTAATAGATCTGGTCTTGAGAGAGTGGCCAGAGAGACATTTTCCAGTAAAAATAAAGTTCAAACATTATAGAAATGTCAGAAGTATTGTAAAAGAACTTATAAAATCCCGAATCAGTTGAGAGTAAGTTGTCAGTGTGATTCTCCATGCCGATCTCACACTTCACTGTGTATTTCTCTGTCACAAGGACATTCTCCTTCATACTCACGAGGCAACACAAAATCAGGAAATTAGTATTGACGCGATTACCATCTAATCCTCAGGCTCCATTCCATCTTCTCCAATTGTCCTGATCACATTCTTCATAGCTAAAGGCCAGTGCAGAATCATGCACTGCGTTTAGTCATGTCTCTTAGTCTCTCTTCAGTCTAGAGCAGTCCCCAGTCTTTCTTGATTTTCTTGACCTTGACATTTGTAAAATATCCCTTAGTTTGCTTTTGTTTGAGGTTTCTTCATGACTAGATGACATCAGGAATGTCGGCAAAGTGATGCTGAATTCTCACTGGATCCTACGAGATGGCACGACTTCACCTCGTCCCGTTAGCGACGCTCACTTTGAGCACGTCAGTGTGGTGTCTGCTAAGCTTCTGTACTGTCAAATTACTCAACGTATTTTGTATTTGTTGGTCACTTTTTGTATATTAGTCCTTTGTATTTTGTGGGGAGGTACTAGGAAACTGTAAATATCTCAGTTCTTTTCAAATTTTTAATTTATATGGGCATGCACTTGGGGGTTTCCTATTTTGTTAAATTTTACTGAATAAATTTCCTGAATTTTATTCAGTTCATTGGGTTATACTTTGTTTACTATCATTGTCGATTTCGATGCTCAAACTGTCCCCTGTTGAAACAGAGGGAGTCTGTTCTAGTTGGCCAGTGGGTCCTTCTAACATGTCCCTATCATTCTTTGAGCCTATCCTTACTGTCTGGTACAATATGATATTCCAGGATTATTTTGTACTTTTTCTAATTCAGCCCTAGAATCTACTCCTCTTCCTCATTCTCTTTTAGTGGAAAATGGTATTTAAAAGCCAAGATTTGGGGGTGCTTGTTGTTGGGGTATTGCTGTTCTCAGGTCCTCTCAATGAAAAGAACTAGGGGATGTATGTATGTTATGGACATACATGTATATCTATAACATACATTTATACCACACATATACATGCATTTACACTGATATTTACTTCTACATCTCTGTATTGAAAACCACTGAGTTCACAGTGCCACATCTAATCTAATTCTGGTCCAACACCAGAGTTCATTCTATTTTGCTTTCCTTTCATATTTGTAGCGCTCTTTTCTTACGGTGAGAAACATGGCTTCAGGGGCTCCCGGGAGCTCAGATGGTTAAGCACCTGCCTTTGGCTCAGGTCATGATCCTGGAGGCCTGGGATCGAACCCCGCGTTGGGCTCCCTGCTCGGTGGGGAGCCTGCTTCTCCCTCTCCCTCTGCCTCTGCTCATGCTTTCTCAAATAAATAAATAAAATCTTAAAAAAAAAAAAAGAACGAGAAATGTGGCTTCTATTTTCCTTATATTTCTTGGACCAATCCCTTTGTATGTAACCAATCTCCCATCTTTGCCCCCAGTCCTTCCCCATGCAGGTGCCTACTTCTCCTGCTTCAGCTCTGACTCCCCATTCTGAGCCACCTGCATGCTGCCCCCTCCCACACAGGTGGATATCCTCTTTGCCTGCCTGGGATCCTACTATCATGCTGGAGAGGCCGCCTGCACGACATGCTCTTCATCTGCTTGGGCTCTGGCTCCTGACTCTGCATCAGCCCTTTTGTAGGACACCACCCTCACAACACTTGGGCTCTGAGACCCTTCCCCACCCCCACCACCTTGCCACAGGGTGGATGCCTACACCTTGCTCTACCAACTTACTGGCTTTAGGACTAGATTGCTAGGGAAGGGGAGAAGAAGAGAATGATTTGTAGGGGCGCCTGGGTGGCACAGCGGTTAAGCGTCTGCCTTCGGCTCAGGGCGTGATCCTGGCGTTACGGGATCGGGCCCCACATCAGGCTCCTCCGGTATGAGCCTGCTTCTTCCTCTCCCACTCCCCCTGCTTGTGTTCCCTCTCTCGCTGGCTGTCTCTATCTCTGTCAAATAAATAAATAAAATCTTAATCCACGCAGCTTCTTTGAATGATTTGTAAAAAATG
>NW_024424786.1:30218303-30326609 GCF_017311325.1 Ursus maritimus
TGGGTGGCACAGCGGTTAAGCGTCTGCCTTCGGCTCAGGGCGTGATCCTGGCGTTACGGGATCGGGCCCCCGGTCAGGCTCCTCCGGTATGAGCCTGCTTCTTCCTCTCCCACTCCCCCTGCTTGTGTTCCCTCTCTCGCTGCCTCTCTCTAATAAATAAAATCTTAAAAAAAAAAAAAAAATCCACGCAGCTTCTTTGCTCAAAATTCTCTAATGGTTTCCCATCACACTTAAAATCCAAACAACCTACCCTGGGGCTTTAAAAGTCTACATGGGATGTGAGGGCGATCTGGCTGCGACATCTGTCACCCCATTGATTGCCAGGGTTGATTCGGCTGATCTGGCTGGCTAGGCGGGTGTCCACCCTTCCTCCCTCACTGCTCCATGTGCGTCCCTCCCGAAGTTGCGCGCTCGGTCAAAGAGGACGACCTTCCCCAATAGAGGAGGACCGTTCTTCGGTCAAGGTATACGAGTAGCTGCGCTCCCCTGCTAGAACCTCCAAAAAACAAGCTCTCAAAAGTCTACACGATGTGATCTCTGTCCACCTCTCAAATCTCATTCTGTACCATTCTCCCCCTTCCGCACCCTGCTCTGGGCTCATGGGCCTTGAACTGTTTCCTTGAATATCCAAGCTCATTCCTACCCTATAGACTTGGTACTAGCTTCCCTTTGCTTGCATCCCTGATCTCCAATCGAAGTAACTATTCAGCTCCTCTCTCCGATCACCCCATTTGAGTTATATTTACACAGCAGTTGCTCTTATCTGATATTTTCTTGTTTACTTATTTCTCTCTGTCCACTAAAACCTAAGTAAGTTCCATGAGATTTGGTCCCTACTTAGTGCTGTATCTCCAGCCTCTGGTGAATGACTGCAGCCGTGAAGAGCAAGGATCTATGAGAGCCACCTCCTGGGAGGCAAGTGGTGACACTGAGCAGTCCCTGTGCACTTTCTCATCAGGGCAGTGCTGAATGCTGCCTACCTCCTTTAACTCTGTGACCCATATGCAGCCACCACTCATACAGCCTCTCCTGCCAATGGAATCACTGTCATGGGTCACACCCCCATTACCTGTGTCAGAGCTTGGATACTCGTGTTGATGTCACCACTGGCTACTTGGGAGATAATGAAATTGATTGTGGAGGCTGTATTACTGTGCATGTCATCGAAGTGTGGAGAAACAGCCCGGATTCTAGAGAGCAGAGCAAAGGGAAAAAATTCAATCTTTGTTACAAGACATCCAGTGAATTGGAATTATGCAGTTCTCCACCAGCTCCAGATCTCAGTAAAGAACTGTCACCAGCCATACAGTAATCAGTTCTAAAAAGTTCTGACTGCACAGAAAGCTCTTTTCACGTATGCACTCTCATGAGCATGCACTGCTGACACTTATATGAAAGAGATTAACTTACTTGGGTTCGGGAATAAGGACCGGTTCAAAAATGTCATCCAGTTTGTGCTGAACAAGCTCTGGCATTTCACATCGAACTGTACCATTGTCATTCTCAATCTCATCTAGATCCAGCTGGAATTCTCGGCGCACCATCTGGGCTGCCTCAGGATGCCCACTCATGCTTCGGGCTTGGCTAAGGGAAGCAAAAGAAGGCTCTTGAACTAAAGAGACTTCTGAACCAAAGAGCAAGAGTTGCACTGCCAGGTTCCCCAAAGCTTCCAGACAGATGTTCAACTTCTGGTTTCAGACCCCCTGAATGATTTAAGTCCTTGAGTCTAAGCAAGCGCCTTCAATGGGCAACAACACTGGTTCACGGACACCCTTACAGAGGATCATTTTAACTTCTATTTACAGTACCTTCCAAATTATAAGTATTCTCTCTAGTTCACTAAATCCAACAAACCTTGCACTGCTATTCCAGATGGGGAAGAAAATAATTAATAAAAATATACTGACTCAAAGCTCTCCACTTGGGCAAAAATTTAAGAAAAAAATAGACTGGCTGGTTCTCTCCTGCCAAATTAACCAGGGTTTAAGGTTTTCTAATCATAAGCATTCTTCCATGCAGTATTCGGTACATTTTAGACTTTGAGGGACAGTCAGTCACCTCTTTTTAGGAATATTCACTCTTGACAGGTCACGGCCAGCATTACATCTAAGCAATAGTCATCTAAAGTTTCCAAATTCAAATTGGTTAATATTAGAGATTGGACATAGTCCCGAATAGAGCTGTCTTGCTCAGAAGGCAGTATTTTGAGTCCCTATGCCAATTCTGGGTTGCATGCATTTCACTTATTAGCTTTATCTGAAGAACAGGAACCTGAGCATGGCCAGGAATAACACAAGGACAAAGGTGAACCAATAATTTCGCCACATGACATTGAGTGGCCACCTCTGCTAGCCAGTGGACTTCTGGGGAAGACTTGATTCGTGGGATACTGATGGATACCCTCTAACCTGTTTAGAGTTATGAACTCTAAACCAATCACCCTCCAGAGGGGATGAATCCAAGTCAGAAGTTAGAAAGATATAAGGGCCCTGCTAATGAGAAATTAGCAGGCAGTACTTACATCCTATAAGTGCGATACATAATTCTGTCCACGGAAAAGCAGTGAAAGAAGGCACAAGACTATTTAGAAGTGGTTTTGAGACAAAGACAAAGACAATGAAGACTGAAGGATTAAACACTGGCTACAAGACATTTCCCCAGACACTCTGGCATGCATGGTAATGGCTACAGGAACTCAAGACTATGTTACAGGATCAGCATTAAGCACACGAGGCAAAGACCACTGAGATGTTCTTAGACAACCGTCTCCATCTACATACTTGAGTTTGGAGGACATGTCCTCGGCTGGTCCCTTGCGCTGCATGCTGGCGTTGGAGTTTACGCTCTGCGTGCGCGGAGGTTTCTCCTCCACCTGTTTCACTGGGGCAGCCGAAGGCCTCTTTGCTGAACGCTTAATCCTCTCCTCGAGCATGCTCATATCCTTTTCAGAGAGCTGTAAAGACAGGCCGCGAGGAATTTATTCGCATGCCCCTCTACCACAGTATGAGGAGAATTAAAAACCTAACTGGAAGACTCAAAAGTCAATATCCGTTGACATACTGAAGCAAGCAGAACCTACTATGTGGGCTAAGTTTATTTTCAAAACACTAGCTACATTTAAAATCAACTATTGTTAAAACCTGCTATGGTAAGAGAATCTATGAAAGGAGGCAAGGATACAAAAGGAAAGACTATTAGTAACTACAAATGAAAAGGTCGAAGATTAAATGACGCTTCCTCATGTTTACTGTGTCAGCACTAACTATGTGAGCAAAAGGCAAAGAGCTTCCCTGTTGATCATCTGTAAAATTCCCATCTGCTTTATCTCCTTCACTGACCTGTAGTGAGGATGTAAACAGACTATCCCGGTAAAAATGTATAAAACTGCGTAAATACATGTAATACTCAGAGGTCACTGGAGTGAAGGACTGAGGTGCAACCACGAGTGGCCAGCTCAAAGTCAGCATCAGAAGCATCACCCGTGGGTCTGCAGAGTGTGGCTCGTGGCTCTTCTCATCTGACAGGTACCAGAACCTACGTTATATACGTGAGTACTTGGTCGCTAAAAACTAAATGCACTAAAAATTATAGAGCAGCTTTCTAGGCAGAATATAAATCCCAGACTAGCTCAGGATATGATTCAAAAACAGCTCTTGTTTCTAAAGCAAACCATATGAGTAGAAGGTGCAGAAAAGAAAATCTGGTTTTCAGTAAGACATAGCATAAATGTCCTACAACAATCAGATCCCTCAAGGCTTCATCTGGACTCTAGAACACACCGATGGGTTGAGTTTATTTAAAAAAGTGGTAAAAACTTAGCTAGAGTTGCGATGGTATGAAAGCTGACTCCTAACAATTCACAACATGCTGAAAATGTCCAGAGAAAAGTCACTCACAGTTCCAATGAGTTTGAACACCTGATCCCCGTGTACGTTGTACACGGTGACGATGGTATTGAGGGCAGCGTTGCGCACAGCGTTGTCGCGGTCTCCTATGTGAATCGCTATCTCCTTTAAGGCTTTCCCTGGGGTTGGTTGGCAAACATTCATGCCGTAGGACTCGACCAGACACCCCAGTTCTTCCAGGCACTCTGATGGGGGAGAAAGGTTAGTGAGACCCAACACGCATTCGGCTTAGAGACCTATCTTTACTAGATACATTTTCCTTGACCTACACGAAGGACAAAACTCTTATTCTGGCTCTAACTAGAATTTTTCCTTGTTTACAGCCTTCTGATAAAACACACCAACAAATAATAGTGTTACAGCAAGTGCTCCTGGAAGAAAGGGATGCCTGTGAGTCAGATGGCCCCTGTGCACTTGATTTTGTCACCAGGGTGGTACTGAGTGGTGCCCGTATCACCGATACTGTGCCCCACCAGAGTGCAACTCATCACTCTCACAGTTCACATCGGAAGCTTGGACTCGACACACAGACACTGAAGAAATGTCCTCGGTTCATCTACAGACTATTTCGTTTAGAGGTCACTGTGGCACAGACTCGCGCCTCAGGTTCAACTGTCGCCTCACCTGCTCTTTGCTTAGAGTTTTTGGATTTGGTCCCTTCCATGATGAAGGGGAACATCTTGCTGGCTGGGTAGACAAGGCACATCCGGTTCAGGATGGCACGGACATCTTTACGAATGACATCTTTTGGTTCTCCAACCTAGTCGACAAGGAAAATAACAACTGAGGCAGCTCCTGAGTGGCAAAGGGTCCTCCCATGCGTCACACATCTTGCAAGAACGAGGGCACGGGAATGAGCGGTGGAAGGTATCATCACAGAATAACCGGAAAAGGGAGAGGGAATAAAGGATGGGAACTGAGGTCAGCTGGCAGCTTGGGCAGTGTTCTAGAGTGAGAACAATGCACTACCTTGAGGATGAGATAGGGGATGAAGGAAGATGCTTCATTCTCAGTCAGATGATATTCCTCCTCACTTAGCAGGGTGAAGAGCAATTTTAAATATTCTAGGGCTTTCATCAGGACGCTTGTATTGGTGTCAAAAAACCGCAGGGTAAGCCACTTTAAGATAAGATCCAGGCAACCAATAACGCCCTCTTTTTCACTCTCCAAGTGCTTAAAATAAAAGACAAGTAAGACTGTATAAAAATTTAAGTTCTCTTAGGTAAGTACATTATAGATTTTACTAGAGTCCAAGAAGAAAATCGATTTTTAAGATTCTACTTAAGACCTAAAATTATGACAGTCATTTATTCTATCAAATAATACAACAGCTCTAAAGCCAAAGGACATGGTGTATTCTAGTTCCTTCTCAAGTCACATTAACTTCTGGTTATTTCACAAGGTTCAGTATTTTCATGGATCTGAGCTATGCGTGTATTTATCTACCGCAAACCTACATCAACCATGACAGCAAGGGCTTTGTTATGATGCTGAAAGTCTGAGTGAAACATCTCATCTTGTAACCACTTAGCCACACAGCTAGACATCTGAGTCTTTAGTTGCTCAATGTATTCATCCCGTGGAGTAGTAAAATTCCACTTCAGCACCTGAAAAGCAACAGTGAAAAGGGACTATAAGATGTTCAACTGAAATAAGGCAGAGAATTCTATTTAAAGCAGCTGCAGACATCAATGTAATAGGATATTTTAAAATCCGACAAGATTAATTTGTAATTAAATATGAATGCAAAAGGCATTATCAAGCAGTCATACTTCTGGAAGCTTAATTCTTAACATCTTCTACGAATAGAATATTCAGCAATTCTCACTAGAAAAATCAATGCTCTATTATTGTATAACATGGTGTATGTTACTGGTACATAAAGGGAAAATTTGTAATATCTATCAAAATTAAATATGTGCATACATTCTAGTAGGAGTTTAATAAAGATATATTCGCATATGTGCACAAGTACCTATATTCAAAGAGGCTTACGACAGAATAGTTTATAATAGCAAATGACTAGAAGCAACCTAAATGTTTATGTTGTGGGTTGGGGATAAAGAAAGGTACACACCATGATGTACCGATAAAGAGAATGAATGGATATATGCATGCAGTTATGTAATGACCTTTAGGGTATTTCAAACATCATTAAAGAAAAAAAGCAAAATACAGAACAAAGAGTACAGCATGTTCCCCTGTGTGTAAAAAGCGCTCTAGATTTATACATATGACTGTATGGTATGAAATATTCATACGTCTGAAGCAATACATAAAAACATCGGTAATAATATCTTCCCTGTGGGGGGAGACTAGAGGGAGACATGCTTTTAATACTATACTCTGCACTTTTCACACTGCTTCAATTGTTTTTTAAAACAATGTATATATTTTGACAAAAAAATTTAACTGCCTAATAATACCAAAAGAACATAAAAAGAGAAATGCTGACTTAGACAGATACAGTCACCAGATCCATCTTTTGAGGTATCAGGTACAAGAAGGATTAAATAAGTAGCCCACTACAGATGTGTAATTGATAAAAATCAGTGAATATTTTCCATTTTTTGATTATAAACAAACTTCTGTTTCTTTCCATTTGGAGGAAGAATAGGCAATAGCTCCATCCTATAGTTCCTTTGTAGGAACTAATGTTCCCTTAAACCTGAGAGAAAAAAAGCTATAATTTATAAGCAAAAGATTCAGTTCATTATTAGGTATTTCACAATGAAATGAATTCCAGACAGTAAAATTATTCTTGATTACAAAACAAAACAAGAAAACAAAAAACTCCTGAGGGTTCTTGTCCCTTCCTTACCTTTAATCCTTTTTCATCTTTCATTCTTTGCTCTTTTCCATTTGGAACAACAATGAAAATAGGACCAGATTTGTCTTCATCCTCCTTTAAGCTGGTTTTGCTGGGCACTTTCTTTCCTTGTGCGCTCTACAGCCGAGGTTCAGGGAACACTGGTTAGCTAGGCTACTAGCCCTTGGGAATGTGATGTTATTGCCCAGTAAGTGGGCTCTCTATAAAACAAACACTCTCAATATTACATTCCCCATGAAAGAAACAGATGAGCCACAGAATCTTGCACATACTATCTTTCTGTACATTTCCAGAAATAGACTCTATGCCCAACATGGGGCTTTAACTCATGACCCTGAGATTAAGGCCTCAGCTGAGATCAAGAGTCAGATGCTAAACCAATTAGGCCACCCAGTCACCCCACCAGAATTTTTTTAGAGAGGGAGTGTGAGCTGGTGTGGAGGTGGTGTGGAGAGAGAGAGCGAGAGAGGGAGAGACAGAAACTTTAAAGCAGGCTCCGCGCTTTGAGCACAGAGCCCAACCAAGGCTCGATCTCACACCAAGACCACAACCTGAGCCGAAATCAAGAGTCAGATGCCCAACTGACTGAACCACCCAGGAGCCCCCAGAAATGTTTTTAAAAATACATTCTCAAGTAACTGTGGGTTACTTGGACTGGCATGTAATGTAGTTGGAAAAACTCTATTATTTATCATTGGTCTGGGACATAGACTCTTTACTGGATAGCTCTTTTCTTTTCTTTTTAAAGATTTTATTTATTTGACAGAGAGGGAGGGAGAGAGAGAGAGGGCACAAACAGGGGGAGTAGCAGACAGAGGGAGAGGGAGAAACAGGCTCCCTGGTGAGCAGAGAGCCTGACATGGGGCTCGATCCCAGGACCCTGGGATCATGACCTGAGCCAAAGGCAGCCGCTTAACCGACTGAGCCACCCAGGCGCCCCTGGACAGCTCCTTTCTTTCTTGAAATCTTCAACACCATTTACAGCTTTCCATATTCATGACATTTTGAATGGCGTTTACACATGTCTTAGTCAAGAAAGCTTTTCTGTTTCTCTGAATATAAAATGTATCGCTATCACATGATAGCCAATCTGTTTCTAGAGACACTTGTAGAAACATTTTAAATAATTATAAGAGTGGTTTTGAAAAATAATCCAAGATTCTGAATCTTTGTATCAGACGGAAAGAAAACAGTGAACACTCAGAATATGTATTTAAAGTAATATTTGAATTTCAAAACTGGAACCATTATTAATTATTAATATAAATGTAGCAAGAGTCCATTATTTCTAGTAGGCCAGAGTTTCTTTCTAGTTCAAACACTTAAGTCATTCAGTTAAAACAAATATGAGATCATTTATGTGAAACTGCTTTGTAAACTGCAAAAGACTGGGGAAAAAAACTACAGCATTAAGAACAGAGTCAAAAATACTTCAAAGCACTTGTGATCAAAATACTAAAATAAGCACTTGTTAAATTTGGGATGAGGACAGTGGGGAGGACAGGAAAAGAACAGCTTCACCGGACAGTTTAGAAGATAATTATCTATTTAAATTAACTCACTGTGTTAAAGGACCAGGCATAGGGAAGGAAACAAATAACAAATATTCAAACGAATGGCCAGAGTGCCCATTTTATGTGAGCATATAATAATAAATGTACTGGGGCACCTGGTGGCTCAATCAGTTGAGTGTCCGACTCTTGGTCGTGATTTCATGGGCCATGAGATGGAGCCCTGCGCCGGGACTCTGCGCTCAGCAGGGAGTCTGCTTAAGGGTTCGCTCCCTCTGCCCCTCCCCTGGTTTGGGCTTGCTCCCTCTCTCTCTCTCTCTCTCAAATAAATAAATAAATCTTAAAAAAAAAAAAAAGAGTAATGTTCTTTCATACATAATATGATCTTTCCTAATAGAATGACTCGGTGTATAAAACACACTGAAAAGCAATTCTACATCTAAGTATGCACAGTTAACATACCTTTGCTTTAGAGGAAACTCCTAGAGCTTTGGCCTTCTTCGGATCAGGCTTGGTTTCTACAGTGCTGGAAACAGAATCTTCAACAGGTGCTTTGAGAAAAAAAGGCATCTACTATAAATATAAACTCTAACTAATATCACTTTATTCTGAGCAGGTTAAATATATATTGATGAGAAAGCCTACAGTTTTAAATGTGTCAATTTAGAAAGTATTTTCAATTAGATTTTTTTCCTAATCTTTTTTTCCTGCTTGAATTCCTTTTTAAGTATAACCCTAAGAAAATAACTCAATAAATCTACATATACTTTGCCAATAGTTAAGTTGAAGTTTTAAAACTATTTTCTACGTAACAGTTAAAAAAACCTTTTTCGGGGCGCCTGGGTGGCACAGTCGTTAAGCGTCTGCCCTCCGCTCAGGGTGCGATCCCGGTGTTCTGGGATCGAGCCCCACATCAGGCTCCTCCACTGGGAGCCTGCTTCTTCCTCTCCCACTCCCCCTGCTTGTGTTTCCTCTCTCGCTGGCTGTCTCTCGCTGTCTAATAAATAAATAAATAAATAAATCTTTAAAAAAACAAACAAACAAACTTTTTTTCCTAGATTGATACTTCCTTAAGGGTAGAGTCTGTCATCTTTGGTACTCAGTATTTACCATGTAGCAAGATCCCAACAGATGTTGTAATTGAATATACTTTGATACCAATAGTTTTACACATGTACAATTTCTAACTCTATAGCATGAACAGTTTCTATCCCACTAAAGAGAATAATATTTTATTTAAGTAGTAAGTCTAGAGAAGAAGTGGTTACAGACTAGAGTATTATTTATAAATGATGGAATTGTACCATTAGGGTGATGAAATCAAGAGTCCTCTCTAAAAGATTTGTAAATATTAGAATGAATCAGCAAACGGGCACTGCAGTAGAAGAACTCATTTGGGAATGAGGAAGAGGAATTCTATGCTGGTTTAGGCACTGACAGGCTGTCCTCGTGCCAGTCAATTAATCTTTTGGGTTTCCTCATCTCTTAATAAAGGGAATTAGACTAGATGGTCCCAGTTCCCCCTCTAACTATTATATCCAATAGCAGAAAACATATGGAAACCTTAAAAATAGGATGGAACACACTTCCTGGAGTATTTCAATGTGCTATTCCGAAACCACTTTTTGAAACTGGAAACCAAATTAAGCATCTTCATACCTTCAGCACAATTCCTAGCATAAAACCTGACAAATGTTTGTGGTAGAAGGGTAAAGAGGGAGGGAGGGAAGGAAGGAAGGCGGGAGGGCCTAGGATCTAAGCTGTTTGGAAATATGGTAAGAAATGAAGGCTTGATTTCTTCTTAGAGTTCCCCTGGGCTACTTCCTTCTCCCTTAACCCTCTCAAAATAGAGTTACCTGAAGCTGGCTGGAATTTGGCTGGAGCTGACCCTCCCACTGGTTTGGAAGTTGCTTTAGCAGACGCAGCAGGCTTGGCTGGCATGTTTGCTTTGGCTTTCTCTAGCATGGCCAATACCTGATCTTTAGAAGTTGGCTAAGGAGACAACATAATAGGAGAAGTGAGAGGCCACATACATGGTACACTCATACTATGCTTACTAACAGAGCTGCTGTCAAACACATCACTGAGCTCCCAGTTTTGAAATACCTATGAAGTAAGGGAGGTGGCACACAGTGCAAGAGAAGTAACACACATTATGAAGTCATACTAAATTAGCTACCATTCTAGAAGGTCACAATTTTCGCCCCTGCAGAGTCAGGTTCTTGGGAGTTCAACATATTTTTGCTCTCGTTGGGATTTCAAGTGAAACTCCTAGGAGATAATATGATCTCTTGCCTATATATACTCATGTTCAATATTTTTCTAATGGCTTTTAACAGCAGCAACCACAAGAAGTTGTACCTTTAGTTTCCCGGTAGCCTTGGCCATTTTCTCATACCCCAGATGCATCATGAAGAACGGCAAGGCATCCTGGGCCTTCTTCCGCACATCTCCATTGCGATCCTCCAGGCACGAGTAGAGATGAGGAACACAAAGGATAAGGTCTGTGGGGGTGGAACGAAGAGTCGGTAGTTTCTCAGCCAGCCAGCCCAGAAGCTGCCAAAAGAAATAAAGACCGGTTACACACTTCAAGTGGAAAGTTATTACTTATGGTCTTAAGCTTAATGATTACATTAGTACCAAACACTGAATTAGTTACTATAACTTTCCAATATAAAATCAGTACTTTTCACTGCTCAAGAACAATGCTATATATAAATGATATATGCAAAGACGACAATTTTCTTTAAGATAAGGACATGGTTCTTTGGACCACACTTGGGCATTAAACTATAAAGCTTTAATAGTTCTTAATGCATTTTACAGATGAAAACCTTTCACTTATCTTTTAAAAAAAAATTCTAAGAATTACTCAGCTAGAGAAGATGCAGAACATTTATTTGATCAGGAGAGGACAAGTTCTACCAGGACTTCTGTTTTCAGCCTTATATCGACAGTTTTTCTCTATTCCTCCCAAATAATTCATATCTGTATTTATTTTTTAATTCAAGTTTTCACTGAGACAATTGTAGTCACATGGAGTTATAGGAAATAGAAATCCCATGCACTCAGTTTCCTCTAACAGTATAGCACCTTATAAAATTACACTCTAGTATCACAACCAGGATACTGACTTTGATACAATCCACTGATCCTGTTTACACTGCCCAGCTTTGCTGTTCTCATTTGTGTCTGTGTGTATATTTAGTTCTACGATTTTATCACACATACATTACTACATCTGACACCAGTCAAGATTTTAAACAGTTCCGCTGCAAGGATCCTTCATGTTGCCTCCTCTATAACCACAGGCATCTCCCTTCTCCCACTCCAATCCCTGGTAACTACTAATCTGTTCTCCATTTCTAAAATCTTGTCATTTCAAACATATTCCACAAATGGAATCATATGGTATGTAATTGTTTGGAGCTGGGTTTTGCCAGTCAACATAATTCCTTGGAGATTTATCTCAACTGTTGCTCGTATCAGTGACTCTTTTATTGCTAAATAGTATTACCGTATGGACATACAACAGTTGGTTTAACCCTGCACCTGTTGAAGGATATCTAGGCTGTTTCCTAGTTTTTTATTATCATGAATTCAGCTGCTATGAACATTTGTGTACAGATTTTTATGTAGACATAAATTTTCAGTTTTATGGAATAAATACACAAGATCACAATTGTTGGGTCATATAGTAACTATACATTCAGTTTTGGGATTTTTTAAAAAAAAGATTTATTTTTTGAAAGAGAGAGAGGGCAAGCACATGTGGGCGTGGGGTGAAGCAGAGAGGCAGGGAGAGAGAGAGAGAGAATCCCAACTAGACTCCCCATTGAGCCCGGAGCCCAATACAGAGTTCAATCTCATGTCCCTGAGATCATGACCTGAGCTGAAATCAAGATTTGGGACACTTGAGGGGAGAGTTAAGATGGCAGAGGAGTAGGAGACAACTTTTTCAGCCGGTCCCCCGAGTCGAGCTGGATAGGTACCAGACAAGTCTGAACATCCACGGAACCAGCCTGAGACACAGGAAGATACATCTGGATCTCTACAAATGAACATCTCCAGCGCTGAGTATTGAGGTATGAAGCGGGGAGCCATGAAACCGCGCACGGATATCGGAAGATAAACGGAAGGGGGAGGGAGCCGCCACGTTCGGGCGCCGGGAAGCGGTAGCCACCTGCACGGGGGAGCGGGCGGACTCGCGGACCGGCACCCCGAGACAGTAGACTAAGAATGTGAGCCGGGAGCCCGCGCCACGAGACTTCTCACGGAACTCCGGACCCGGTGTGCTCACCGGAAACAGACTGAGACCGGGAGCTTCCGGAGCGCGCGGGGGCAGCTGGTGGTTGGCGGCGTTAGAAACACAAAGGACAGAGACGCGCCGGCCCTGGAAGTGAGGGCTGGGACGCCGGGTGTGGGGCGCACATCCCGGGACGCTGCAGGATTGAGCAGCACCAACAGTAACAGAGTTAAAGTGGCCAGAACATCAGTGGAGAACAGGCCGCAATCCCTCTGTTCTGTGACAGAGGCTGAAATTCGGCCACTGCTGCTCTGACTCTCAGAAGAGGCACAGCAAACTGCCAGGGAAAGCCGCCAGAGAACAAAAGCCTGGAAATACCGGCTCAGGGAGTGCCCATCCCCATCCCCCCTCGCAGGGGACACGGAGACTCTACCCAAACAGGGCTGCCTGAGTATCGGCGCGGCAGGCCCCTCCCCCAGAACACAGAAGGCAGGCTGAAAAATCAAGAAGCCCACAACCCGGGCGCCTGGGTGGCGCAGTCATTGAGCGCCTGTCTTCGGCTTAGGGCGTGATCCCAGCGTTCCGGAAAGGAGTCCCTCATCGGGCTCCTCCGCTGGGAGCCTGCTTCTTCCTCTCCCACTCCCCTGCTTCTGTTCCCTCTCTCGCTGGTTGGCTGCCACATAAATAAATAAATAAAATCTTTAAAGAAGAAGCCCACATCCCTAAGATCCCTATAAAACAAGGGGCACGGCCTGGGACCCAGTCAATAATTTGGGCTCTGGAAACCCCGCAACCTCTCTTCATCAGAATGACAAGAAGGAGAAGCCCCCCCCAGCAAAGAAAAGACAGTGATTCTGTGGCCTCTGCCACAGAAATAATGGATATGGATGTAACCAAATTATCAGAAATGGAATTCAGAGTAACGATGGTCAAAATGATGAGTAGAATTGAAAAAACTATTAACGAAAAGGTTACTGAGAATATAGAATCCCTAAGGACAGAAATGAGAGCGAATCTGACAGAAATTAAAAATTCTATGAGCCAAATGCAGGCAAAACTAGAGGCTCTGACGGCCAGGGTCGCAGAAGCAGAGGAACGGGTTAGTGAATTGGAGGATGGGTTAATAGAGGAAAAAATGAAAATAGAAGATGGTCTTAAAAAAATCCACGCCCACGAATGTAGGTTACGGGAGATTACTGACTCAATGAAACGATCCAATGTTAGAATCATCGGCATCCCCGAGGGGGTGGAGAAAAACAGAGGTCTAGAAGAGATATTTGAACAAATTGTAGCTGAAAACTTCCCTAATCTAGCAAGGGAAACAAACATTCGTGTCCAAGAGGCAGAGAGGACCCCTCCCAAGCTCAACCACGACAAACCTACGCCACGTCACGTCATAGTGCAATTCACAAATATTAGATGCAAGGATACAGTATTGAAAGCGGCCAGGGCAAAGAAATTTCTCACGTACCAAGGCAAAAGCATCAGAATTACGTCAGACCTGTCTACACAGACCTGGAATGAGAGAAAGGGTTGGGGGAGCATATTTAAAGCTCTTTCAGAGAAAAACATGCAGCCAAGGATCCTTTATCCAGCAAGGCTGTCATTCAGAATTGATGGAGAAATAAAGACATTTCAGAATCGCCAGTCACTAACCAATTTTGTAACCACGAAACCAGCCCTACAGGAGATATTACGGGGGGTTCTATAAAAGTAAAAAGGCCCCAAGAGTGATACAGAACAGAAAGTCACAGCCAATACAAACAAAGACTTTACTGGCAACATGGCAACATTAAAATCATATCTCTCAGTAATCAGTCTTAATGTAAATGGTTTGAACCATCCCATAAAACGCCACAGGGTTGCAGATTGGATAAAAAGAAATGACCCATCCATTTGCTGTCTACAAGAGACTCATTTCGAACCCAAAGATGCATTCAGACTGAGAGTAAGGGGATGGAGTACCATCTTTCACGCAAATGGACCTCAAAAGAAAGCTGGGGTAGCAATTCTCATATCAGATAAATTGGATTTTAAACTACAGACTATAGTTAGAGATGCAGAAGGGCACTATATTATTCTTAAGGGAAGTATTCAACAAGTGGATATGACAATTATAAATATATATGCCCCCAACAGGGGAGCAGCAAGATACACAAGCCAACTCTTAACCAGAATAAAGAGACATATAAATAAAAATACATTAATAGTAGGGGACCTCAACACTCCACTATCAGAAATAGACAGAACACCCTGGCAAAAACTAAGCAAAGAATCAAAGGCTTTGAATGCCATACTCGATGAGTTGGACCTCATAGATATATATAGAACACTACACCCCAGAACCAAAGAATACTCATTCTATTCTAATGCCCATGGAACATTCTCAAGAATAGACCATGTTCTGGGACACAAAACAGGTCTCAACCGATACCAAAAGATTGAAATTATCCCCTGCATATTCTCAGACCACAACGCTCTGAAATTGGAACTCAACCACAAGGAAAAATTTGGAAGAAACTCAAACACTTGGAGACTAAGAACCATCCTGCTCAGGAATGACTCGATAAACCAGGAAATCAAAAATCAATTTAAACAATTTATGGAGACCAATGAGAATGAAAATACAACAGTCCAAAACCTATGGGATACTGCAAAGGCAGTCCTAAGGGGGAAATACATAGCCATCCAAGCCTCACTCAAAAGAATAGAAAAATCTAAAATGCAGTTTTTATATTCTCACCTCAAGAAGCTGGAACAGCAACAGAGGGACAGGCCTAATCCACGCACGAGGAAGCAGTTGACCAAAATTAGAGCTGAAATCAATCAATCAGAAACCAGAAGTACAGTAGAGCAGATCAACAGGACTAGAAGCTGGTTCTTTGAGAGAATCAATAAAATTGACAGACCACTGGCAAGACTTATCCAAAAGAAAAGAGAAAGGACCCAAATTAATAAAATTATGAATGAAAAAAGGAGAGGTCACGACCAACACCAAGGAAATTAGAAGGATTATTAGAAACTTTTATCAACAGCTATATGCCAATAAATTAAGCAATCTGGAAGAGATGGAGGCCTTCCTGGAAACCTATAAACTACCAAGACTGAAACAGGAAGAAACTGATTTCTTAAACAGGCCAATTAATTATGAAGAGATTGAGTCAGTGATAAACAACCTTCCAAATAACAAAACCGGATGGTTTTCCTGGGGAATTCTACCAAATATTCAAAGAAGAAATAATACCTATTCTCCTAAAGCTATTTCAAAAAATAGAAACAGAAGGAAAGCTACCAAACTCATTCTATGAGGCCAATATTACCTTGATCCCCAAACCAGGCAAAGACCCCATCAAAAAGGAGAATTACAGACCGATTTCCCTAATGAATATGGACGCCAAAATCCTCAACAAGATACTTGCTAATAGAATCCAACAGTACATTAAAAGGATTATCCATCATGATCAAGTGGGATTCATACCTGGGATGCAAGCGTGGTTCAATATTCGCAAATCAATCAGCGTGATACATCATATCAACAAGAAAAGACTCAGGAACCATATGATCCTCTCAATCGATGCCGAAAAAGCATTTGACAAAATACAGCATCCTTTCCTGATTAAAACCCTTCAGAGTGTAGGAATAGAAGGTACATTTCTCAATCTCATAAAAGCCATCTATGAAAAGCCTACTGCAAATATTATTCTCAATGGGGAAAAGCTGGAAGCCTTTCCCTTAAGATCAGGAACTCGACAAGGATGCCCACTCTCGCCACTATTATTCAACATAGTACTAGAAGTCCTTGCAACAGCAATCAGACGACAAAAAGGGATCAAAGGTATTCAAATTGGCAAAGAAGAAGTCAAAATGTCTCTCTTTGCAGATGACATGATACTCTATATGGAAAACCCAAAAGAAGCCACTCCCAAACTATTAGAAGTTATAGAGCAATTCAGTAACGTGGCGGGATACAAAATCAATGCTCAGAAATCAGTTGCATTTCTATACACGAATAACGAGACCGAAGAAAGAGAAATTAGGGAATCCATCCCATTTACAATAGCACCAAAAACCATACGTTACCTTGGAATTAACTTAACCAGAGACGTAAAGGACCTATATTCTAGAAACTATAAATCACTCTTGAAAGACATTGAGGAAGACATAAAAAGATGGAAAGATATTCCATGCTCATGGATTGGAAGAATTAACATAGTTAAAATGTCCATGCTACCCAGAGCAATCTACACTTTCAATGCTATCCCGATCAAAATACCGAGGACATTTTTCAAAGAACTGGAACAAATAGTCCTTAAATTTGTATGGAAACAGAAAAGGCCCCGAATCTCCAAGGAACTGTTGAAAAGGAAAAACAAAGCTGGGGGCATCACAATGCCGGATTTCGAGCTGTACTACAAAGCTGTGATCACAAAGACAGCATGGTACTGGCACAAAAACAGACACATAGACCAATGGAACAGAATAGAGAGCCCAGAAATGGACCCTCGGCTCTTTGGGCAACTAATATTTGATAAAGCAGGAAAAAACATCCGGTGGGAAAAAGACAGTCTCTTCAATAAATGGTGCTGGGAAAATTGGACAGCTACATGCAAAAGAATGAAACTTGACCACTCTCTCACACCATACACAAAAATAAACTCCAAATGGATGAAAGACCTCGATGTGAGACAGGAATCCATCAAAATTCTAGAGGAGAACATAGGCAGCAACCTCTACGACATCGGCCAAAGCAACCTTTTTCATGACACATCCCCAAAGGCAAGAGAAACAAAAGATAAAATGAATTTATGGGACTTCATCAAGATTAAAAGTTTCTGCACAGCCAAGGAAACAGTCAGAAAAACTAAGAGGCAGCCCACGGAATGGGAGAATATATTTGCAAATGACACTACAGATAAAGGACTGGTATCCAAGATCTACAAAGAACTTCTCAAACTCAATACACGAGAAACAAATAAACAAATCAAAAAATGGGCAGAAGATATGAACAGACACTTTTCCAATGAAGACATACAAATGGCTAACAGACACATGAAAAAATGTTCAAAATCATTAGCCATCAAGGAAATTCAAATCAAAACCACACTGAGATACCACCTTACGCCAGTTAGAATGGCAAAAATAGACAAGGCAAGAAACAACAATTGTTGGAGAGGATGTGGAGAAAGGGGATCCCTCCTACATTGTTGGTGGGAATGCAAGTTGGTACAGCCACTCTGGAAAACAGTATGGAGGTCCCTTAAAAAGTTAAAAATTGAGCTACCCTATGATCCAGCCATTGCACTACTGGGTATTTACCCCAAAGATACAGACGTAGTGAAGAGAAGGGCCATATGCACCCCAATGTTCATAGCAGCAATGTCCATAATAGCTAAATCGTGGAAGGAGCCGAGATGCCCTTCAACAGATGACTGGATTAAGAAGTTGTGGTCCATATATACAATGGAATATTACTCAGCTATCAGAAAGAACGAGTTCTCAACATTTGCTGCAACATGGACGGCACTGGAGGAGATAATGCTAAGTGAAATAAGTCAGGCAGAGAAAGACAATTATATGGTTTCTTTCATCTATGGAACATAAGAACTAGGAAGATCAGTAGGGGAAGAAAGGGATAAAGAAAGGGGGGGTAATCAGAAGGGGGAATGAACCATGAGAGACTATGGACTATGAGAAACAAACTGAGGGCCTCAGAGGGAAGGGGGGTGGGGGAATGGGATAGACCAGTGATGGGTAGTAAGGAGGGCACGTATTGCATGGTGCACTGGGTGTTATACGCAACTAATGAATCATCGAACTTTACATCGGAAACCAGGGATGTACTGTATGGTGACTAACATAATATAATAAAAAAACATTAAAAAAAAAAAAGATTTGGGACACTTAACTGAGCCACCCAGGCGCCCTCTACATGTTTAGTTTTATAAGAAACTGCCCAATTCTTTCCTCGAGTGGCTGTACCATTTTACATTTCCTCCAACAGAGCGTCCACATCCTTGCCAG
Source organism: Ursus maritimus (assembly GCF_017311325.1). NCBI lineage: Eukaryota > Metazoa > Chordata > Mammalia > Carnivora > Ursidae > Ursus > Ursus maritimus. Next base: position 30,236,817 of record NW_024424786.1, read on the forward strand.
CATTTGGTGTTAAAACTATTTTTTTATTTCAGTAATTCTGATAGCTGTAGAGTGATATGTCACTGTAGTTTTAATTAGCATTTCCCTTATGGCTAATAACACTGAACAACTTTTATGGGCTTATTTGCCACATGCATATCCTCTTCAGTGAAACATCTCTTCATGTCTTTTGCCCGTTTTTGTTTTGTTTTTTAAGAAGGCTTTATGCCCAACACGGAACTCCAACTCATGACCCTGAGATCAAGCGTCATACGCTCCACCAACTGAGCCAGCCAGGTGCCCCATCTTTTGCCCATTCTTTAATTAGACTTTTTCCCCCCTGTTTTGAGAATTCTTCACGTTTTAGATAATAGTTATCAGATATTGAGTTAGCAAATATTTTTTTCTGTGGTGTAGCTGCCTTTTCATCATCTTCACATGGTCTTTTGCAGAGTGAAAATTCTTAATTTTTATGAGGTCCAGTTTATCAATTTTTTCCACTGATGGGATTGTGGTTTTGGTGTCAAGTCTAAGAATTCTTTGCCTGAAGAATTTGTATATCCTGAAGATTTTCACCAATATTATCTTTAAAAGTTCTATAGTTTTGGGGTGCCTGGGTGGCTTAGTTGGTTAAGTGTCCAACTCTTGATTTCAGCTCTGGTCTTGATCTCAGGGTCTTGAGTTCAAACCCCCCCTTGAAAAAATAAGTAAAATAAAAGTTCTATAGTTTTATGTTCTGCATTTAAGTCAATGATCCATTTTGAGTTAATGTTTACATAGGATGGAAGGTTTAGGTTGAGGTTTAGTGTTTTATCTATGGATGTCAAAGGCTCTAGAATCATCTGTTGAAAAGGCTAACCTTCCTACACTAAATTACTTCGGTAACTTTGTCAAAAACTACTTGATAGTATTTGTGTGGGTCTATTTCTAGGTTTCTCTTCAGACCCACTGACCTGGGTCTGTCCTCTGCTTCCCAACCTCTACGTCAGTTTCTTGATTATATTAATAATAAGTATTTGGTAGAGCGATTATTTCCATGTTTTTCTTCTTTGTCAAGACTGTTTTAGCTAGAATATAAATCTTAGAATAAGCCTGTCTTTGGCTATAAAAAAACATCCTAAGCCTGTCTTTGGCTATAAAAAAACATCCTGCAATTTTGATGGGAATTACATTAAGCCTACAGATCAATTTGGGAAGAACTGACATCTCTACTACGTTGAGTCTTCCTATCAACAACCATGGCATGTCTCTCTATCTGTTTGGGTCTTCCTTGAACTCTTTCATCAGTATTCTGTAATTTTCAACATATACATTCTGTATTTGCTTTGCTAAGTGCACATCTAAGGATTTCATTTTTTTTGGAGTAATTGTAAATGGTATTTTTTAAATTTCAATTTCTATATGTCCACTGTATTATAAAGAAATGTGATTGATTTGTGTGTGTTAATTTTGTATCCTGCAACCTTACTGAACTCATTAGTTCTAGGAGTTTACTTGTAGATTCCTTAGGATTTTCTATGTAGACAGCCATGTCATCTGCCATTAGGGATGGTTTTGCTTATTCTTTTTCCAATTGTCTTTCATTTCTTTTTCTTGCCTCATTGCGGTGACTAGAACTTCCCATACTATGCTAATTAACAGTGGTGAAAATGGACATTGTTCCCAATCTTAGGAGGAAAGCATCCAGTCTTCCACCACTCTACAGATAAGTATGACATTATCTGTAGAGGTTTTTTGTAGGTGGTCTTTATTAAGCTGAGGTAATTGTCTTCTATTACTAACTTGCTCAGAGTTTTTGTCATGAACAGATGTTGGATTTTCTCAAATCCTTTATTTGTGTCAACTGACACAATTATATGATTTTTCTTCTTTAGCCTGCTGGTATAATGAATTATACTGGATTTTTGAATGCTGAATTCTGTTTTCATGTTCTGATTAAAATCTTTTACCATTTCAGAGTTAAAGAAATGAGAAAATTTCACAGATAGGCTAGTCCTTTAAACAATTTTACTGTTAAGGTAAGCCACCTGTGTGGCTCAGCTCATTGAGTGACATACTCTTGATTTCGGCTCAGGTCTCGATCTCAGGGTCCTGGGATCAAGCCCCGCCTCTGGGTCCTGGCTCAGCTGAAGTCTGAGAATTCTCTCCTCCTCCCTCTGCCCCTCCCCTCAGTCACGTGTGCATGTGCTCTCTCTCTCAAATAAATAAATCTTAAAAAAAAATTTTATTGTTAAAAAAGTATATGAAAGGGGGGAGAAAAAGAGGTACATGAGTATAAAAGCTTTAGGAATTTGGTTTCATTTCACTAACTGTTTCATAATGAAACTCATTCTATCCATACAAGCATATTTATTAGGTAGGTCCACACCTCTAAGAAGGTAAAAGTCACGAGTAAAGCACAGCATATTTGTAGTACTTACCTCTTGCCTCAAGAAAGGATTTTCCTTTTTGAGCTCTTCAGAAAGATCTTCTCCTTCCAGCCATTCCTTCATGCCTGTCTGTTCTGCCCAAGCATTCACAGTTGCTAGGGCAGCTGCCCGAACATTGTTCTAAACGGGAGAGAATTAGTAAAGATAACATCAGTTATGGTTTGGAGGTAGGGAGTGAAAAAGTTTGTTGCCTTGGGAACGTGAACAATGGAGGTTTCTCTAAGGTCCATATGAACATACTTGGAATCAACTTCTCTGACACAGAATCTAGTTCTATGGTTGTACTAAAAATCCAAAGTAAAGGAGAAACATAAAACTCCAACTGTAAGATCCTGTATTCAGTTAAATTAGGCAAAAACCGTGAACTGGGCATAAAGTATCATGTAAGGGGAATAAACTCAGTTTGTTTTCTGAAGCTCTGGGGGCTGTTATATCCATGGTTATTTATAAAGAATGTAACTATACAGGGTTGAGAACTCCTAATAGATAGGCTGAACACTTATGTTTTCATATTGAGTTCATAGAATGAGGACTTATTGACATGAAAAATATTAAAATACCCCAATTTCTCACATTAAATGAATTGCACAAGAACAAAGACACATTCACATATTCAGTCTAGAGCTAAATATAAGAAGCTTGCAACTCTCGAGGAGACTGATTCTGAGACGGTGAAACTGAAGTACTAGAAGATCCTGCTCCAGCGGCTCAGGAGAACAGGGAAGAAAATAAATACATGACCCCGAAATTCATAAATGTATTCACTCTTCCTAACAGTACTTACAGCAATGATGTCATAATCACAACAGTCAACAGTTTCTGAGTGCGTCCTATATGAGACACTAACAGCTACCTTAGGTACAGATTCGGATTTAGTTCTGTAAGAATGACATTTCACAGATAAAGAAACTCAACCTCAAAGAAGATAAATAACTTCTCTAAGGGTCACGAGGCTAGTGACATAACTTTTCACCTTCACACTGCCTGCGAGGTAAAGATGTTTACTATTTTCCTCCTAATGTTCTCGTCCCTACAAAGTTTATAGAGTGTTTAAGTGTACTCTTACACACACATGTAAGAATTGTTCTTAGCCCAAAAATGTGGCTGGCCTATTCCAGAAGGAAGTTGCGGTCAGGAGTCAGGTTTACCTTGCTGTCTCCAAGGACTGTGATGATAGGGATGCCTAAGTTCTTCACGTGCTGCTTGATGTTTGGGCCCATGGCTACTGCCAGTTGCTGGAGGATATTCAACGTCTGCTGCACCTGAGTGGGAAAGAGCCAACATCTTGATGCCGAAACTGGGAGCAAGCTGTGTTCCAAGTTTTCCAAGTTCGCTGCTAAGTAGTCAATGCACTAGGAAGTTTTGGGCCTACTTAAAAGCCAGGGTAGTCAGTCGGTTATGATGCTATTGCAATTAGCCTATGAATAATTTACAGTCAGTGGCCTCTCCTTTTATCATTAGTTCATAACACTGGAGTATTAGAATTTTAGACCAGAGAAGATAGTGCTTTATAAATTTAAAGTAAGGTAAAGCCTAGTTTAAGAAAATCCTGACCCTAAACCCAAATTTAAAAATTAGAAATTAAGCATGCTTACACATATAACAGTTTTATATAAGGATATTTAATATTAGAGTCCTACAAAAAGCAAATCTGAGATTCATGAAAATTTGACTAATAAACCTGCCGTTTACCAACCTGTCTTGAGGCACACTTAAGAAATTAAAGGCAGTTATTTCTCGTTCAAAGCAAATAAAGTGACCACTCTTTTTTTTTTTTTTTTGCAGGTGAAGATTATTAAAAAGGAACTTCTTACAGGGAAGAGGGGAGGGAGAGAAAAAGAATAGGCATATGTTCTACGCACCAAGATTTTATTTGAATCATTGAGTCGACCTTTCAAGGCAGTTGGCAGTTCACCTATATTCGGCTGGATAAATTTTGCTTCATTGATAATAGCTGCCATTTCATCTAGGCCTTCTTTCCTGATCTTCCAGTTCTTGTCACCAATCTTAGACACCAACTCTGAAGTGATTTTATCACTGAAAAAGCAGAAGATATAATCCTAATCCTTAATTCCAGACTCCTAAAGAAATAATGATGTTACAGAAGTACTCTTGAATGGGGAAGAGAAGGTACTATTAAGAATCCACTATCAAAAAAAAAAAAAAGAAAAAAATTCACTTCATAAATTCAGTAAACCATTTGCAACAAACCTACCTGATTTCTGTCCTTGGTAAAAGATCCACAACATCAGTGCCCACCTCATCTGGTTCATCTCCATCTTCTCCTTCGTCTGTACCACTTATGCTGTGCTTGGAAATCCCTCTGGTTGGAGCGGGTGGGCTCTGTCCCTGCATCTACACACAAACAAATCAGCGAGGCTAATGAACTTGATGAATGGTACGAGAGCAAACAAGTTAGAGAACAGGCCTATGTCAAACTTTCCTACTCCTTCATACTACTTAATATTTACACACCAAATAGGGCAGAAGGAGAGAGAATCTTAAGCAGGCTCCACATCTGGCACAGAGCCCGACACAGAGCTGGATCTCACAACCCTGAGATCATGACTTGAGCCGAAATCAAGAGTCAGATGCTTAACTGACTGAGCCACCCAGGGACCCCTACATAGTACATATTTTAATTCCTACTTACATTCCAAATTTGAAACTATATGGCAAAAGGCATTTTTTCTACGAACCTACTAGAATCTGACTTTTCAATCATGAAGCTGTCTTTTGACTTGGATGCCCAAGAAATACAGAGCAAGTCTGCCCAAACCCAGCAATTCTCATTAGAAAGTTTATTCAAGGAAGGCCAAGTTTCTTTTCTTACTTAAAACAATTTTAAATACTGATATATTTTCTGAATAGGCAATACATTAAAAATGTTTGAAATTCCAAAGGTACAAGAGGCATAAAGAGGAAAATCTCCCTTCCTATATCACAGCTAACCAGCTGTCCTCCTCGGAGCCAACAATTTCTTATGAATTCTTCCCAGGGATACTTCATGCATATAAAAGCAAACACATATATATTCTTCGTTCTAAAGGATTAAAAGCTTAAACTTAACTAATACGAGCATTCTCAAGTCTACCAATGGACTGTATCATTTTTGGAATCTTTACCTTCTCAAATTCTGCATCTATCTGGGATAGAAGGGCAGGCTTCTCATCCTCAAAGAACATTCGCAAAGAGGGACCAACATACAGATACATCACACCAAGCAGGGTGATGGCCGAAGTCCTTACAGCCTGGCAGACAGAACAAAAAGAACTTTGCAACTGCGAACAGAACCACAAAGACGGCTGCCATGTTCCTACATATGCGGTATATACTCACTGGGTTTGTTGCAGCAAGAGCTGTCTTCACATTGCTAATGAAAGCTTTCACATTCAGCCTGAAAGAAATAACACCTAGAATTAAAAACAAATAAATGAAACCCTCAAAATACTCAAGAGTTTTATAAAGCCAGACTCCAGGCCTGGCTCCCTTTGGCTATGTCCCCAAGTCTCACCTATTCTCTCTCTCCACTCACTCACAGGGAATATTAAATACTGTCTACATGCCCATTACTCCTAAATCCCAGTGTTGACCTCTCTTCTGAATTCTAGATTCATATATCCATAGAGCTTTTGATAACACTTCCATTTGAATGTATAGCAGATGTCCCACATCTGTCACGACCAAAACTCCTGACTGTCCACACCCCAAACCCAAATGCTGTTCTTCCCAGTCTTTCCTACCTCAGTAAAGAGCCACATTATTCTTCCATTTGCTTAGGCCATCCTTGACTCCTCTCTCTCCTATGCCCAGTATCCTGTTCACATCTTTCAAATACTTTTTTTTTTTTTTAAAGATTTTATTTATTTATTGACAGAGAGAGACAGAGAGGGAGGGAACACAAGCAGGGGGAACTGGAGAGGGAGAAGCAGGCTCCCCGCTGAGCAGGGAGCCTGACTCTGGGATCGATCCCAGGACGCTGGGATCATGACCTGAGCCGAAGGCAGACACTTAACCGACTGAGCCACCCAGACGCCCCTCAAATACATTCTGAGTCCTAATACTTCCATCTCTACAAACTATGTCCAAACCACTATATTTTGATAGGAGTATTCCAATAGCTTACTAACTAGTCTCTTTGATCTTCATTATCTATTCGGACTATGGTCCAAATGATCCTATTACTCTTCTGCTTAAAACCATCTAATGGATTCCAACTTACTCTAAACTCTGAGGCCCAATGTGACCTGGCCCAGTTCTTTCTCCCATATTATCTCTTCCCACTCCCTACCTCCCCAACTCATTCCCCTCTACTACCTACTGAAGAACAATCACTCCCTGCTATTTTTATTTATTTTTAAGATTTTATTTATTTTATTTCAGAGAGCGAGAAAGCGTGTGCATGATGGGGAGGGGCAGAGGGAGAAGGTGAGAATCTCAAGCAGACTCCCACTGAGCACGGAGCCCAACACTGAGCTTGATCTCACAACCCCGAGACCATGACCTGAGACCCAGAGGCAGACACTTAACTGACTGAGCCACCCAGGTGCCTCCACACAATTGTGTCTTTGCTTGAATGTCACTTGAATGACAACTTCTAGAGCAGTATTTCTTTATTTGGTAGAATGTAGAAAACTATTTTTTTTTTAAGATTTTATTTATTTGAGACAGGGAGAGAGAGTACAAGCAGGGTGAGGGACAGAGGGACAAGTATACTCTCTGAGGAGCGAGGAGCCTGATGTAGGGCTCGATCCCAGGACCCTAAGATCATGACTTGAGCCGAAGTCAGACACTTAACTGACTGAGCCACCCAGACGCCCCTAGAAAACCATTTTGAAAGATTTTAAGAGGTACTTTGTAAAAAACAGCACAGCACAGGGAAAGGCAACATAATATAGCAGTTACAGTATTTTCTCTTGGAACCAGAATGCCTGGATTCAAATCTTGGCTTTGCCACTTTAGAACTGTGACCTGGCCAGATTACTCAAGCTCTCTGTGCCCCAGTTTCCACATGTATAAAGTGGGAATAACAATACCTCACATGGTTTTTATGAGAATTAAATCAAATGAATTATTATTTAGAAAGTGCCTGGCAATAGGGGCGCCTGGGTGGCTTCTTGCCAAGATGAGATAACAGAAGATGACTATACCCTCCAACCTGAAATGACTAAAACATCTGACATGGTACATTAAATAAGAGTTTTCAAGAGGCACCTGGGTGGCTCAGTCAATTAAGTGTCTGTCTTTGGTTTAGGTCATGACCGGGGTCCTAGGATCGAGCCCCAGTTCGGGCTCCCTATTCCTGCTCTCTTTCGCTATTTTTGTTGCTATCTCTTTTCTCAAATAAATAAAATCTTAAAAAAAAAAAAGTGCCTGGCATAAAGTAAGCTCTATAAAATTTTGTTAAATAAAGAAATGTGTTCAATACTCAAACAAGTTTGGGAAACAGTGGGTTAACAGGCAAGCTTCTCTGTTGCATGACCTTGAGAGACTTTAATTCATCAACATGCATGATAGGTCTCTAAACAAATGTGGTCATATGTAGTAATTTCCAAATATATTTGACTAGAAATCCTTGGAAATGGCTTTTCTGAGGGATAGTTGACACTTAAGGAAAAATAACTTAGCTCTAATGTTAGTGGACCTGAAAATGCAGGAGCATGAGCCAATACAGACTTCTGAGGAACAAAGGCAGTTTTGTTTTATGTAAATTAGTCGACCCAGCCCTGGCGTCTCAGAAATAGCAGAGATAGCTACAGCAGACAGAATCACCAATTAGAGATAGGCACAATATTTAATTATTTTGTACCTGATTTCTTTCTGACTTACCCAGAAAAACCAAATTCTTTGATTGCATTTGATAGCCAATTCAGGGTTTCTGACTGATTCTTGGGATTCTTTTGTGAGAAAGCCATTGACATAACCTGAAGCAAAAGAGGGGAAAAAACAAAAACAAGCATGTGTTTTTTCTCATATTTCTCACAGAAATATAGTATGGCATAAAGGCAGGAGTGGATTAAGCATGGTTTTTCCGACCTTGATAGAACTGCAAGAATGCCTTAGGAATGACATATTTAACTTACACAAGAAAATGAGGTAAGTGACAGTAGTATTAAAAGCATTCTGGACTTTACAACTTTTCATTAGTGATCACTCTGAATTATAATGTCTTAAGAGAAAATCACTCTCATCTTTTAATAGAATATTCTTGGCCAAGATAAATTCTAATTATCAGGCAACAGCATATTATTAGAGATAAAGATAAAAATGCAGGCTATAAAAATGGTTTGACTTGAGAAGAAAAGAACTACAGTTTCATTACTAAGCTTAAATTAAAATTTGGGAAAAGCTAGGGAGAGAGAGCTCTGTCACTAACCTGTTCAGCTGTCCATGGCAACATGCAGGCTTCAGCTATTGCTGTCATAGCTTCTTTTGCATTGTTCCCACATTTCACATCTCCAATCTTATCCACGAGACCATCCAAAACAATCTGAGCAGAAGTTTTGGAAAAATTCCCCTTCTGTGCAATCAGAGCAACTATGTGAAGCTTCATCTGCATCACCTGAACAAGGATAAAGAGTCATAAAGTTAGGAGGAAGCTAAAGACACGATTTACTGATTTTTATGGCAGCCTGAAGATTTAACAGAGACAACTGAGAACATGACCAAACTAAAAATGACAATATTATTAATTTACTTAATTTATTTTTTAAGTAATCTCTACATCCAACATGGGGCTCAAACTCGTGACCCTGGGATCAAGAACCTCACACTCTACCGACTGAGCTGGCCAGATGCCCTTAAAAATGACAATTTTAAACAAAGAAGAAAAATAATTTTTATCCTTATTATCAATTAAAATAGGCAATTGACAGCAAGAGAGAAAAAAACCAAATTCAATGTTTTAAAATATTAACAAGCAATGTTAGTACATGAGAAGTTTATGAACTGAAAAAAATTAGTTTCTCTATTCTCCTCTTCTTACAATTATTTGCATATAGTACTGAATACACACCTTGAAATACATAATAAATGACCAAACTAACTGCATAACTCAAGAGTTCCCACTAATGCTGCCCATAAAAAACTATAACCCTCATGGACACACACACATAACAGAACTTGACAGATTTAAAGAACTTGTAGATTTTTAAGCAGAACAATGAAGAAGATGTGAAAAGAAGATGATGTGAAGAAGATGGCGGCAGATGTATGGCTCCTGGAGCCTCTTTGTCCTTCAATATTTCTCCTATTTGAATATTTAAATAACAGGAGTTGGTGAGGAGGTACAGAAATTAGAATTCTCTTGTACTACTGGTATGAATATAAAATGGTGAAGCCACATTGGAAAACAGTTTGGAAGTTCTTCAAAAAGTTAAACATAGTTACCATATGACCCAGCAATTTTACTTCTAGGTGCATATCCAAGAGAATTAAAAATGTGCTCACACAGGGGCACCTGGGTGGCTCAGCCGGCTGAGCGTCCCACTCTTAATTTCGGCTCAGGTCATCTCAGGGTCATGAGATCGAGCCCTGTGTTGGGCTCCATGCTCAGTGGGGCATCTGCTTGGGATTCTCTCTCTCCCTTTCCCCCTCCCCCTGCTCACACACGCTCTCCCTCTTTCTCTAAAGTAAGTAAATAAATCTTTAAAGAAAAAAATGTGCTCACACAAAAACTTGTGGATGAATGTTCACAGAGATAGCCAAAAAGTGGAAATACCACCAATTCCCTTCAACTTATAAATAGGTAAATAAAATGTTCTATAGCCATACAATGGAATATTATTTAGTGATAAAAAAGAATGTAGAGGGGCGCCTGGGTGGCACAGCGGTTAAGCGTCTGCCTTCGGCTCAGGGCGTGATCCCGGCGTTATGGGTTCGAGCCCCACATCAGGCTCCTCTGCTATGAGCCTGCTTCTTCCTCTCCTACTCCCCCTGCTTGTGTTCCCTCTCTCGCTGGCTGTCTCTATCTCTGTCACATAAATAAATAAAAAATCTTTAAAAAAAAAAAAAAAAAAGAATGTAGAATTGATACATGCTACCATATAGGTGAACACGGAAAATATTATGCTAAGTAAAAGAAATTTCATTATATGAAATGTCCAGGAGAAGTAATCCATAGAGACAGAAAGTAGAGTAACAGTTGCCCAGGGACTAGGGGGTAGGGGGAGAAATTTGCGGAGAAAGAGAGTGACTGCTGATGGGTATGGGTTTCTTTCTGGAGTGATGAAAATATTCTAAAATTATAGAGTGGTAGGAGTTGCAGAACTCTGCAAATACACTAAGAACTGCTACATTGTACATTTCAGAATGGTGGGTTTTATACGCTCAATAAAGTTGTTTTGAAGAAAAATACATATATAAAATTATCCTTTGCTATGGATCTAACACATAGGAGGGTATTAGCTCAAATCAGGTATGCTTTTTCACCTAAGAGGCTGCACAAAGAGGGGTTTTACAAGTGGCGTGTAGGGGGGAGGGCAGGGTAAGACCCTCCCAGCAGAGGAAGGCTTCGTGGAGCTGGATGGTATGGCTGAGGTGCTGGAACAGTGCTCAGGGAACACAGTGTGTGAGGAAGCCAAGGATCCTAAAGAGAGAACAAGAGGTGGCAGAAGAGAAGCAAAAAAGAGACTAGCGGGATGCCAAAAATAAACCTGACATATTTCAAACTTTTGTTTCCACAAGGTCTATGAGTATCTAGAGGAGAAAGAAACTTTTCTCCTTTTCCTTCCTGTATCACTTTCTTATACCTTCCCTTACACCTACTTTTTATACTAATAACACCACTGTTAAATTCCATCTCTATTATCAGTTAATACATTAAACTATGTGGCAATTTTTCATTGGCAATTTAAAGATCATTTATCTTTTATCCAGACAAATAAGAAACTTATCTCCCTGTTTATATCTCTCTTGCATATGTGAAGATTAGGGGGCTTCTAGGCCTAACTAATGAGGATAAAAATGCATATACGTAAATTACACAAACTATACATAGATGATACTTCCATATATATAAACTCCCAATTACACAAAGATGTGTTTAATTGAAATGCACACACTCCACTGTTTACATTTAAAGTTATATGACACATGGGTTGAGTGATTTTTTTAAGAAAGGCTAAAAATCATTTCCAAAATTATACCTCTCTCACTCCATATGCTGGAAATTACTTCAATGAAAGATCTTAAAATCCCCAATTTAAACTTACCTGAAAATTGGTTTCTTTCCATCCAGGTTTCTTGGCCAGCATCCTCACTAATGCCTGGCATGGCATTTCAGTTCGATCCATTAGTTCAACAGCCTTAAAGTAAAACAACAGACTGAAAGTTAGGGGGTTAATGATCAGCCAGGGAAAATGGTAAATAAAAAAGTCAAGTAGGTGACTTAAAAGAGAAATGGAAACAAGGAAGGTTATAGAGGAAGCTTAGATAGCTTTGTTTCTTAAGGTGATATTTGATGTACAGTTGTTTTATATTAATACCATTGAAACTCTTCCCAACACCCACCCTACATTTCAGAATTTCACAAAGAATTTGGTCCAAGGCATGTAACCATAACGGTTTTCATTTGCTCAGTGTGTGGGAGAAACTGCTTATACATATTGTCAGTTATCTGATTTTCCTAAAAACATATAGGTTAGAAGTGGTTAAGTATTAAGTTTCAAAGATTTACAAACTCAGGTCTAAACCTGATGCTTGGCACATGCAGGACTGAAAGCCAGGTCTCCTGCCTCAAGTCCCAGTGCTCTTGTGGTTTCTATGTACCCTCCTGATTAGAATCAGAGTAAATGTCAAAAGGAGCTACCATGCTCCTTTCCAATACAGATTTCTGAAAGGAGCTTCTCATACCAAGTCATGATGTCTGTTCTTCTTACGAATCATGACAACAAAGAATGAAACAGAGAAATGGATGACGGGTGGTTTAAGTGGAGCGACCTGTTTGGTTAGGTTAATGGTAACAATGTAAGGTTAATGAGCAAATATCATGATATTAAAATTCATCTAAATCTTGTAATTCAGAATAAACCTACTTTTCTTAAGTACAAAGTTATGAGCTTACAGAAGCCATAGAAAGCAGATATTGAAAGATAAACACTACAGAGCTACTAAAAAACCAACCCCCCATCTTTAGTTAACACCCCAAAGCATGTTCAATGGATATAAAACACAGCAAGTAGCACAAGCACTTTGTCAATTTCATCACTTCTATATAATGTAATGTTCTTTCACATTGAACTCATCCCCATGCATCTATCTACCTTTTGGAACTCTTCCATACAGGCCAGCCTTTCCTTCCAGTTACTGCTGTCTAGAAGCTGTATACAGGTAGCAGGAAGGACAGCTGAAGCTTTTTCTTCACATACTTCTATCTGTAAGATACAAAAACATTAAAATTAAGAATTGCTTAAGGGAGGACACCTGGGTGGTGCAGTCGGTTAAAGTGTCCAACTCTGTTTCATCAGCTCAGGCCGTGATCTCAAGGTCATGAAAAGGAGTCTTGGGTCGGGCTCACACTCAGCGCAGAGCCTGCTTAAGATTCTCCTTCCCTCTTCCCCCTCCCACCCCGCCCTGGCAATATGCTCATTCTCACATGCTCTCTATCTCAAATAAATAAATTTAAAAAAAAAAAAAAAAAAAAAAAAAGAACTGCTTAAGGAAACAGATGACAAGAATGTAAAAATACCCCAGGCCAAACTACATGAACACTCCACAGGTATGCGATAGTATCTGAAGCTTCTATTCTACTATAATAAAGGGGAAGTTCATCCAAGGCACAGTTTTAATAAGCTAAAAATTATCGATTAACTATATGTTATAGAACTCAGCAAACAAAGATCTCAAATCTTGTAGGAATTGACCTTCCACGCTTTTATGAGTTTGAGGCACCTTGCAGAATACTGACCGAGAGCTCCGGCTCCACTATTTCTTTGGTCTCCAATCCTTTCTTGTTCTTGGTTCCAGCGCTCCCTGCACCTCCTGGTGCAGCTGTTTTCCCCTTCTTAGGTGGCCCACCAGCCTAAAAGCAATTAAAAAACAAAAACTAAACTACACTAAACCACTTAGGACTTAGAACAGTGGTTTTTCAACTTTTTTGGGCCAGAGACGCTCTGAAAATTTGATTAAAAATGAAGGACCACTCAACCAATAAAATACAGGGTATTTTTGGTACCCACAGAACTTAACACTTTCAAGGGGAGTTCAAGGGCAGACAGACCTCCTGAAGACCATTCATGGGGAAATCTGCAGACCCCCATTATTAAGAACCTCTAATTCAGAATGAGATAAAGAGATAAATGAAGTGAAAATGTACTGGAATTATACTACATTTACAGATTGAGAATTAACATTTGATGCCCTTAAATACCTCTAAATCTTTCTTACACTAGTAAAGGACAGTTTCTAACTTCTAGCAGCTAACCAATACCTCACCACCGGATACCCCAATAACAGGAAAACATATTATTAACTCAATGCAGAACTACCTAATTTTGAAGGACTAGAGCGGTTGTTAACGGCAATGCCAGCGAGTGGTCTAGCTGTGTTGAAGATGGCCACAGAAATGAATCTTTTTATTGCTGTGACAGTGCTTCAGCTGGCCTACTTTAATTTCCCAAGTATATGACCATATGATTGCAAGTGGTAACTCCGCCTTTTCCTTCCTCATATTAACACAAGTTTTACTTTATTCTTTTATCTAACTGGAGAACGTTATTAAACAATAAGGGTACTGGCAGGCATTCTCTGTTTTACTCCTCACTTTCACAGGAATACTAGTGTTTCATCACTATGAAGCATGATGCTGACTTGTGGTTTGCTGGGTCTACTGCTGTCTATACATCTTTCTCTATATATTTAGCCACGTCAAAGTATGTGGTTAAGAATTTTTTATCATGAAGATATGCCAAAATCTATTATATTCCTTTTCAGTGTCTGAAATTAGATTTCTTTTCATCTCTAAATTTAGTTAAGTTTTTGAATATTAATATTGAACCATCCTTGCAATCCTGGAATAAACTTCAGTTGGTCATACTTTTTATTATACCCACTAGCTTCTATCTGCTAATACTCTCTTTATTTAAATATCTTGATTTAAATGTGTATCACTCCAGTTTTGAAAGGTCACAAGAAAATCACAGCTTATCACAAGGCACACAGCCAATGGCAGTAATGTTAATATGGTAACACACATCACTGTTCACATCATTCCTTCTTTCCATTTTGGATATTTATTAAACTACGCCCCAAACCTAAGAAAGATAAAATAACAGAGAGTCAACTTAGTCTTCAACATCCAGACCACCTCTGAAACCAATGTTATTTTGAACATAATCTCAGCTTTTAAGGTGTAGTTAGCCAAAACGAAAATGCTGGGTTTTTTAATCGTATGAAGACCTCCAATACTTGCCAGCTCATATCTGTAGTACAATTTTGCTGGTTTATAAAAACAACCTGATAGAGATTTCATTTTCTGACCCTAAAAATAGAAAATTTTATACTCTTTGACTAACTAGAACAACTCTTCTGGATCCTTTTAGCACTCTCTGTAGAGAGAGGTACCTCAATTAACAAATCTCCTACATATATACATATTTTTATAGACATATATATGTTTACTCGATTAATAGGCATATTGGTAATAAATCTTTTCAAAAGAAGAATAAAGCAGGTTGCTCCCCCACTTTTTTTTTTTTTTTAAGGACTCTTTGTAAGAGAAAGCTGTCTAGCCTGGCAGGGTTCAGCAAGATAAGAGGCCTTAAGGTACTGTGCCTAGGTCATTGTCCAGAGAGGCAACAGCAAGTGAGACAGAAGGGAACGGCTCCCAACCACACATGAGAATGCTGAAGAAACCGTATAATATGAATGAAAGTAGACAGAATGTAGTTAGAGACACCTGGGTCCAAATCCCAGTTCTGCAACTCTAGCCATTCACCAAATGTGTGCCCAGTTCCTGCTGTCTGCCAGAAACTCGTCTGTGCATATGGGACTGAGCAGTGACAAGATCTTTATCCTTTAAAGTTTACAATATGGTGTGGGGTGACAGAGCAAACAAGTGAACAATAAAAATATCAGAGTGAGTTGTAAGAAAATATGCAGAATATTTAACCTTGCTGAGCCTTGTTTTCCCTTTCCAGAAAAACGGGAATCACAAAATTCTTATTTCAAGAGTTGTTTGATGATTAAATGAGATTATTTAGGTAAAGCACTTCCCAAAGTGATGCTTTATTAAACACCAGTTCTCTTCCCTAACTTCATGCTGGGGTTTAGGGTGGGGAAAGGAATAAACTTTCTGCATCTATAGCAGATAATTTCATTCTTCAGAGAGTCCACAGGATAAGTGTTCTCTAAAAGAATGCCATATTCACCTTTAGGCATTTCCCTTTTCTACGCCTGTACAAAGGCACAAGACCGTGACTGGTATGTAGACTTGGTGTTGTGATTTAGCAACATGAGGAGCAAAATGACCAAGGTGACATTATTAATGTTCGGTGCCTTGCCACACTTTCTTTATTTAATGGTACTTTATGATCTCTCAAAATGCACTCCTGTACCTTCATTACCATTTTTAGCTCTATTAAAGTTTACTTAACCAAATGTATTGTTGGAATACTCCTTGCTGATGGATGTTGTGCTATATTTTCAATGTGGTAATGAGTTCATTTCTCAAATGAAATCATACTGGAAGGACAACCATGAACCTGAGATTCAGATCCTGCCTTACTAAATTCTAACTTTTAAACCATGTTTTCCAAGTCATCTATTAACCTTAGTAGCAGGTGCCTTTTTTAAGGGTCCTGGTTTGGGTGCTGAAATGTCCTTTGTGTCCTTATCTCCTGCAGCCCCTGAAGTGGCAGTCCTTCCAGGAACAGGCTTGAATTCCTTCTTATCAGCGGCTAGTCCAGCTTTCTTACCATGTACCAGCTCTACCTTTTCCGAACATTCTTTGATCTAGAGAATGAAATTAAGATGAACATCATTAAGCCCAAGCTCTGAAATATAATCACTGTATCAGTACTTAATAAGTCATCTAAACAACTATATGAGAATCCAGAAAGTTTCCTTTTCAGCAAAAATAAATTATCCACTTTCTTACATTTTATTTCTACACAAATTAAAATTATAATAAACATACAATAACCATATTTTTGATAGAAAACATTCATATTTAGAAAGGTAATCTTCCAGATATTAGAAACAATTTTATCTTAAAACATTCTTTTTACCTCCTCTATGGACTGATCACCCAGGTTTTTTTGTTTTTTATTGTTTGTTTTTTATAATTTGAAAGCTATTTCTACTCATATCACTGCTGTAGCTTCAGATGAAATTTAAACCCTCAGAAGCTGTGTTTTCACACTCTAGGCCTAAACTACCAGGGGCAAATGAAAGAACTTTCACAAGCTGATCAGCATTTTTGTCTTCATGAAATAGACAAAATCGAAACAAAATTGTAATACAAAGAGATAGGATTGTTGTCCAATTTCATTATAATCTATCATTAACCTACCTTATCAAGCTTGAGTTTGTCCACATCAGCTAAGAATGGATTTACTGCTTTCTCCCCCACCACTTTCAAAGCAGTACCCAATGCTTCAAATGCAGCATCTCTGACCTCAGGAGCAGAATCATTAATGTGCTGTGGCCCAGAAGAAGAAAAATGATCTTAATAAAAGATAGTTTAGGTATTATTAATTTTAATTCAGACTGGTGATTATTGATAAAGAACTTGCTTTTTACAGTTTACTGAAGCTAAGTGTAGCTTTCCTTTTGCCAACTAACAGTTACTCTTTCACATACTCTTTTTGGGTTAAGGAAACCTCTGGTAATCCATTCAGCAAATAAGTCCTTCCTTTTCCTCCTATTCTCTATTTAAAACGCCTCATATGCAAATGATCTTCAAAGACTCCAAACTGTACGCCTGTGCGCTTGGCCAGATCCAGGAGAACACCAGTATATGGGCCAAATAAGAAACAAAATGTTTAGCAGTTAGTGGAATCATAAAGCTAACTTGTACTTTTCTTTGGGAATGGGAACACAGAGTACAAGAATTTGGATTCAGTTTCCAAAGCTACAGAGGATCTGTTCCTTAAAAGACCATAATCTACTGAAATCTGAAAGTCAAGCAGTCCCCGTTCATAATTAATATGGAAAAAAAATCTTCCCTAAGATTTTTATATATAAGAAATTTCCCCAATTCCAAAGTGAAGTCTTTACCTTAAGTAGAGCAGCACAAAAGGGCTTTAGCAAGCTCTTTGGCAGAGTAGAAGCAGTGCAGTGGCGGAAGCTTCTTGCAATGAAAAGCGATGTCTGCTGCTTGATGGTTGGATTTTTATTATCCATGACTGCTAAAACATCCTCACTGATGTTCTGTAGTGTGGTCTGTAGAAAAGGAAGCATGGTCACTGAGCTTTTCTCAACTGTAAGAATAATCAAAATAGTACACTGACAAAATTTACTTCAGACCGAAGTGCAAACTCATGCTGTGGCCTTACAGTGAGGAAGATGGCATCGATTGCCTCCTGCAGGGCTTGTACCACTTGAGGCTTCTTCTCTTTGAATTTTTCCAAAATGGTTGGCACAACCTGTAAAATCGAACAGCTGGAATATTATTTTGCCAGCAACAAAAACAAACAAGGTACTGACATGCCACATGAATGAACCTTGAAAATATGCCACATCAAAGAAGCGAGTCATAAAGGACCACATATATATGATCCATTTAAATGATTCCATGAAATGTCAAGTCCACACAGGCAGAAATAGATTAGTGGCTGCCAGTAGGGAGTGCTTGCTGATGGGTAGAGGGGTTTTCTGGGGGGTGATGAAAATGTTCTGGAATTAGAGGGTCGTGACAGTTCTACAACCTTGTGAATATATTAAAGCCACTTAATTAGACACCTTAAGAGGGTGAATTTTATCGTATGTAAGTTATATCTCAATCAAGCCATTATTAAACAAGGTTTGGTGCTACCAAAACAAAGTGAACATCCAAGATGGATAAAAAGTCATCTGCTTTCTTGAAGGGCACGAGGATCTTATGCCAGAACAATTAAGGGTTCCCATTCTGCACCATGGTAGCAGTGCTTCTCAACCCTTTTTCTGCATCTGCATCTTAATGCACCCATATAACCATTTCTATCAGTAACATCTCTTATTAGACAAAAAGATTCTCAACTAGGCGGACTCAGGATAGGGGAGAACAGGTATAGTATATAATTTTTTTCCCCACCTAAGATTCTGAAAAACTTCACTAGACTGGGATGTCTCCCCCACTTTACTACACTAAGAAAAAGCAATAGAACTAAAAATCATAGCAATTTTGATCAGAAGGATATCCTCTTATTCAAGTACTATGTTTAGATCAATAAAGTTGGAATTTTTATAATTTTTATCTTATAAATCATCTGCAATTCATAAAATATTTATTGAATACCTAATATATCTATTGAGCGCCAGGCACTGTGCTAGCAGGCAAATTAAAGTTGTCTTTTAAGGCCCAAAAGATATAGCAAAGCTCAAAGGCATCCAAAACAATTTTTTTAAGATTTCCCAGAAGTGACAGAGACCAGAAGGAGCACAGTTTCCATGGAGAAATATAAAAGACTTTTTAATACTAGGAGTTAATTATAAACTTGAAAATCAAGATCTTTTAATGGTTATAAAGCTAAAGTTCACTTTTTTATGTATTTTACGAAAAAGATAGCTTATAAATAGCTAAAGAAAATAAACCTGAGCCATTAATATGCTTGACATCAAATACTGTATAATAGTTTTAAGGGGGATGGGGAGATACTCTAAACTATAAGCTCTGTAACTTTAAGCTACATAACAAAATGTCACAAAGCCAGAATCAGAAGTCAAACTGGGCCAGGTAAGCATCGACCAGGATTTAGTAAATTAAAATGTAACTTAAAAATTGTTTTCTGGGTTAAAAGTTATTACTAAGACAAAAGTATATTCTTTTTAAAAAAAGTATGCTAATAAGTAACATAAAACTTACCAAAAGTTAATTAACACACTGATTGCACATACACATATAAGTATTGCATAATAAATATTATTGCTATAAAATATTGTTTATAGTTTTATTCCAATTCATAATTTACATGTCTAAGGGTTTTATGGACCCATATTTTTATTTCCCTGCTAACAAGTTAGTCATGACTCATTTTTATTTGGTAGTGTCTTTTTTTTTTTTCAGTTAAGTTCTCTGAAATTATTTTTAATGCTATGAGTAAGCAAGCTCCAAATACCATAACTGAGCTTAGACATTAACTTCACAACATAAAACTGACACATGACTACAAACTATGAGGAGCCTCAAAAGTCATTCTAGGTAATCAAATAATCAAGTGGCTAGTAAGTTCAACCCTGAAGTTTAGTATAGTCAATTTTCAGAATGCTGCACCATTCTAAGTAATTCAGACCATATTTAGAGGCCAATTGACAAATGCCACAGTAAAAGAAAACATCTCTATTTATTAAAACTGTTACCAAACTTGAGTGCATCTAAATTTACACAAAGAAGAGAGTATATTCCACAATGTCTCCAGTCACATTTCTTAGAATAAATTAAACTGATATACCACCAAGAGTGGAATCTATATAAAATGTTTCAAGTATATAAGTAAATTATTATGTTTTGAATAAGAAAACACTATAATATACATTTTATATATTCATCTTCCCTTCTGGTTTTATACTGCCTTTCCTACTTTCATAACCACTCTGGGTGGTTATCACAAGTCTCAGTTTATCCTGTTATACTGCATATAATCTTATAAGAACAAAGCAAAATATTAGTAAGTAAATAAGTAATAAGCAAATCAACTCAACTAAGTGTTTAGGCCATGTACCCAATTTCCTATATAAAGCTAATGAATTTAGTTATAACTGACATCTTTACTAAAATGTTGTAAGGGGTTATGCTCAATATTAATAAAACTTAGTGAAAAATTCACTTTGTCCAATATATAGAGATCTATTCCAAAGAGCTGTTTTAAAACATAAAGCAAGCTAACCTGACACTCGTGGTAATGCTGATCTGTATCTAAAAAGGAGTGTTACTCACATGTCCTGCATATTGTCCAAATTTCTTCCTTAGCCCAACAGCCAGGCCAGTAAGACATTTTGCTGCCAAAGCCACCAACATGACATTGGTGTCCTTTCCAACAACCTACAAAGAGGGGGGAAGAAAGGAAAACAAAAACAGTCACAACTCTGGAGAAGGGAACTGAAAATGTATTCTTTTTTTTTTTTTTAAGATTTTTTTTTTTTTTATTCGACAGGGGCAGAGACAGCCAGCGAGAGAGGGAACACAAGCAGGGGGAGTGGGAGAGGAAGAAGCAGGCTCATAGCAGAGGAGCCTGATGTGGGGCTCGATCCCATAACGCCAGGATCACGCCCTGAGCCGAAGGCAGACGCTTAACCGCTGTGCCACCCAGGGGCCCCTGAAAATGTATTCTTAAAAGAACCCTGGCAAGCTGTTATGCTAACGGATAGCCAATTTTGTTTCCTACAAAAGAGGAAAATTCTTCCTTGACAATATCAAATTTGAGGGTGTCCTTTCATCCTGTTTAGTCTCCTACCTTAAAGTTCTACCGATAACATAGACATAAAACCACAACTGCAAATAGCTAACTTTCCATTAGTGGTAGTCTAGGATGTCAGAGTCGCACAACTCTGCAGGAGGGGACTCTGATAATGGAAGAGAAGCTGCAGGCCTGCTGACTTTGTTCTGGGCCAGGAAAAGCCAAAAGACAGTGGATCTCAGAGGAAAGATGCCACAGGGCAACAGCTCCAACGTTTCTACCCAAAGAGCACCAGTAGAAACTGGTATAAGTATCTCCAAGAAGTCCATGGGGACTCCAAGTTGCAAATGCCATTGCAACCATTCCTCTGAGGGAGCTTCTGGCCTTGCGGCTGCCATTTTACATACCTAACGATCCTCAAGCGTGCATTTAGAGTCTCTTAGCAGAATTTCCTCCAGCATTATTTATACCACCACCCTCCTTTCACACTATACTCTTTTCCTGGGTAGAAGTAATGCTTCCATTCCATCTCAGATTTTATTTAGTCCCTAAGATCTTGTATTCCATAAATAGAATGCTTCCTTCCAGATTCCCTGAATTAAACAATCCCTAATGCATAGCATGCAAGGAAGTTCTAGATGGCATCTACATGCACTCCCTCAGTGCTAAGGAGTAATGATTAAGAGGCAAGATTAACATTTATGAAAAACAAATTAGATGCCATAATTTTATAGGTGCTTTACAATCCTTACTTTGTTTAATTTTTCAACCAAAACCCTATAAACTAGGTAATATCAAATTTTGCAGATTTCAAAAATTAAATAGATTAACTTGCTCAAGGTCAGAGCTAGCAAATGTGATGTGATTTAAACCCAGCTCTGTTTTGACTCCAAAGCTTTTGCTTTCTTTACTAAAGCATATTCACACTGTAAATTCATGTTATGGCAAATTTGTTTTTCTTATGAGAAGATAAGATCAGGGTCCTAATAAACATTTTGTTAAATTCCTAACTACTATAAATCCATAGAGAAAAAGCTTCCATTCAGTTCTGTATTAAACTCACTATCGGCATTTATAAATGTTTGGATTATCTTTTTTTAACCAAAAGAACTTAAAGGAATTATTTAGATGCTAGACTTCATATTTAGCATATAAATGTATATTCTAGGGATGGTCATCGAAAACATGCCAGACCCCATTCGAAGAAATCTTAGTTCAATGAATCTGGGATGGGATTTGCAACCAGTATTTTAATATAGCTCAAAAGGAAAAGACCATCAATCAATCCCTATCCACCATTAGAGCAATAATCAATAGGAGCTGAACCCTAGACACTGATGGTCCTGATGGAAATCTTGAAGAGGATCCTGTGACCCTATTATAGCTCAAGATGGTAAAGGATTGAATGAACTTACAGGTGAGTTATGGACCAGGCCTATCTGCCTTCAACACTCGTTGTCAAACATCAAAGTTTAATTAAACAAGTTGTTCTAAATTGAGAAATGGGGAGTGGGGAAGGTGGAGAATTATTTATTTTTAAGAAAAATAGCATATATATGGGGGGGATTCCATTCCAGATTTGAAAATCTCCATGACGCTGTTCTAGACTAGGGAAAGGAAGCTTTAGCTCACAATGTTAATTTAACCTAAATAATGGGAAATATTTTATAATTAAAAGTGCTATCACTTCTCCCATAACTCTAGGCCTACAATATGATTTTAAGCACAGTTGATCCTTGAACAATGTGAGGGTTAGGGGCACTGACACCCCCGTGCAGTCGAAAATCAACATATAACTTTTGACTCCCCCAAAACTTAATTACTACAGAAGCCTTTCTGATAACATAAACAGTTGATTAACACATATTTTGTATGTTATATGTATTATACTCTATATTCTTATGATAAAGTAAGCTGGAGAAAGAAAATGTTATTAAGAAAATCACAAGGAAAATACATTTCTAGTACTGTTCTTTACTTATTGAAAAAAATCCTCATGTAAATTGACCCATGCAATTCAAACCTGTGTTGTTCAAGGGTCAGCTGTTAATTATCAATTAGTATTTATTTTAAACTAATAATGTAAGCTACTGGTTAATAGTAACCAAAACAAAAACACTCTGTTGACAAAGTCAAGAGTCAATGAAATCCACCATGTTTAGAAAACTATGATGAATCTAAGGAGTAAAGGGGGAAATGTAGAAAGACCAAGTGAAAAAAAAGGTTAATACTACAAAAAAAGTTAGCAAGCGTGCATAATAAAATACCTTGAAGACCCAAACCTTAATCTAAAGATGTAAATATATATATATATCTACCAGCATCCATAGGTAATTAGCCAAGTCAAAGAAGCTAGTGGGGGGGCGGAGGTGGAGTAAGGGGTAGGGGAGAAAGTATCTTATAAATGAAAGAACTATAACCTGTGAAAACAGGAAAGCCCACAAAATATGCTAAGTCATGTGACAACTTGAAAGAAGACAGTTTAAGAACTAATTTCAGGAATACTGAAAGGAATTTCAAAATGAGTAGTTCGGCATTTCTTGTATAAGGCAAAAAAATTGGGAGCTTAGTGGGATTTCTTGATATAGTCAACAGAGAGAAGAGACCATTTATGGAGGGATAAGGGATTGGTCTGTAGCCTATTCGGTCTCCTTCTCTTCCATTTCCTCATTTCCCCATTTTTGACATGTCTCTGTTAAGTCAACACAATATGGAGATGAAGTTCGTGTTTACATGCAAGTAAAACATAAACATTTTTTAAATGCCTTGTTCCTGGTTTATTTATACAACTGAAGTTAACTTCTCATTGTTTTAAATATTTTAGCTGCAAAATTAAATTTCTTTTTACTTGTTTGTAAGCCTTTGATCACCCCCCACTCCACCATGTGAAGAGGGAGAAGTTTCTCACAAAAATCTATTGTCTTTGTCTACCCAAATATAAAATCCATGATCCTCTCCGTAAATAGAGAGAATATATTTATATTCAAATGCCAAAGGAAATCACAGAACAGTATTTATTTGAATACCTAATATCCTACGAAAATGCATGTAGAGAACCAATTAATATTTGTATCATTAGACAAGAAAAAAATAAAAGCTTTTAACTGAGGCACCGAGAATTCAGGGACAAGTAATAAGATTACAGATAATAATTGTAGGCTGGAATTTAGAGAGAATCTGAAGTTCTCAATGCCACTAGAATCCCATTTCCCTCTCTTAGTGCCTTTCTACCCTTTCTCTTTCCTCCCATACTCCAGGTTGGTGAAATCTTTTCCCTATGGGCAATTCCCTTCTAATTAATCTTACCTGAGTTTGGGGCTCTTCAAGATTGGAAGACTGAGGACTAAACAAGATTGGGAAAAATCATTCCTCCAAATCTCACTTGGAGGAAAGCATGGGAAGCTGACGAAGAGAAAACATAGCCCATCCTTTTTACTCACTGATTCCATATTTGAGAATTCACCTACTTGTTAACATTTATTTATAACCCCCAAATCGATACTTGCAGCACTCTCCTAGTCATTCACAGACAAGCATAGAGCTGTGAAAAAATCTGAGTTGCCTGGTGTGCACATTCCCAGTTGAGAATGAACAAAGCAACACTCTGCCTTCTTCTTTCAGCTCTCATACTGTAAACAAGTATCTTTTTCATGGTCTGTTTAGTGCTGCATTTCTTTTTCTTTCTTTTTTTTTTTTTCATTTTTGTGATTTTTGTTGGTGCTTTCACTGTTTAAAATGGCCCCCAAGTGTAGTGCTGAAATGCTGTCTATTGTTCCTAAGTGTAAAAAGGTCTGACACAGAAATTACGTGTGTCAGATAAGCTTTGTTCAGGCAGAAGTTATAGTGCTGTTGGCCATGAGTTCAATGCTAATGCATCAATAATATATATTAAATGAGACCTTTTCAAATAGAATAAAACAAGTTATGTATTGACTGATTGATGAAAATGTCAAGACCAAAGAGTTGCAGGACCCTAGCCCTATGTTTCCTTAGGAGCAACTGGTTCAGTATTCACTAATTCAGTGTTGTGGTGACTTTACAGAACATACCTACTACAAATAATGAGAATTACTGTACCTACATGTGCATATCATAAAAGATTAACCTCCCCCCCACCATTCTAATGCTCTGTAATTTCAGGCTGAAGAAGCAAATTAAACTCTTCTCTATTCAAGAACATGTCTTTGGAGTTTGTTCTTAAACTCTATAACTATATTCACAATATTTGATCTATACTTTCAAATTTTATGAAAAGCCACTACATACAAATTTATCAACCAGCAGCAACTCCAAAGGAGTACGTTCTAAAAGCATCTCTGTCTTATTTAGCACTTGCCTGCTTTATAATGGCCACACATCCTTCACTTTACACGCAGATATACAATGTGGCATCATTTGCTATCTAATGGGAAGATATGCTTCATATTTAACATCTGTCCCATTAAATAGAGCCAATTTAAACAGTTCATCCTATAGAATTATAAAATTGGAATATTTTGTTCTACATCACCAAGACCCTCTCTTTCTTGAGGTTTGCATATGCTACCAGACAGGATAAAGCAAAGTGATAATAAATAAAGACTGAAAACCAATCCCTCCAAACTAACCTAGGACAATCATTTTAAACACTCCTTTACAAAGGTATGCCTATAATTAGAAAACCACCGATAGTGTTCCTTAAATGGCAATGTAGTCGTGATAAAAAAAGATGACTGATGGCGAGAAACTCAAAGGCCTGGTCTGTTGTCAGGTTACCAGTGTTGACACTCTTCCCACTTACCTTCTTTAATGCTTTGACTAAATCTGCATAATCGCCTGCTTCCAGTTTGGGATTTTTCACTAGAACTTCTACAGCCTCCAGAGCTTCTTTCCTCTCTTGCCATTTTTTTGCTTCCTGCAAGACACAGAATGAGTCACTTGTAGAGCAGAAACTAGGAGGAAAAATTAAAAAATAAAAGTCTATTTCTCACATGCTCCTAATTCAAAGATACATAATTAGTTTTTGTTTCAGAAACTTTTTTCTAAAGCTGGTTAAAAAAACAAAACTGCCAAACTGTGCAGCCCATCAGAATGTTTTGCTCATATATATAAAATTTTGTTCATACATAGTAAGTACTTTCATAACATTTCATAACCCTAGAGTTCTATAAGTAAAAGAATGGGATGCCATCGACTAAATGTTAGTAAGCAAGTATTAACAGAAAACATTGCTAGAAAGTGTTTCTAGCATATGTCATAGTAGCACAACTATAGGAGAAAGAAATTTACATACTGACAACATTAAAAAGATCAGAAAAAGACAATCACATAACCAACAACCAAAACTGCTCTAATCCTGGAGATCAGTTTTATACGGTTGTGGTACAATGCTAATTGTTTTGTTTTATGGCCATAAAGCAGAAAATATTTCACTAGAGATCAAGCAATCATTCAATAATTTTGCATACCCACTATTTGAAAGAACTGGGGATACAACAAAGATGACAAACTTGCCACCCTGGAGGAGATTACAGTACGATTTAATTTACCAAGTATTTCTTAATCAGAAGTTAATGGGGGACTGAAGGAGCTTGTCAGCAGAGAGCTAGCAAGATCTGCAATAAATAACTACTAAATCATGGCCACTATGAAAAGAGAAGTACAAGCTGCTTTGGTATGGTAGCAAGAGGACTTAACCTACTTTAGGCTGACAGGTAGGATCTCCCCTAAAAAATGATCCTTAAGGTGAGACCTAGAGGATGAAGTATTATGGGATGGATCGGGAGAATGTTACAGACAGAAAGAACAGCATATGTTAAGGTCCAGAGTTTGAGGGGCGGGGGTGAGTGTAGCACACGTGATACTGGGAGAAGTTCAGGATGACAGGAGCACGGAGGGAGAGCAATTAGAGAAGGTAAGGTTGCAAGGCAAGCAGGGGGCCTCAAAGGTGCCTTAGGTGGCCTCGATCGCCATAGAATGACTTCAGACATCATATTAAACTCATGGAAGCCACTGGAAGGATTTCAGTGAGGCAATGATATGGGAAGATTTTTATTTTCAAAAATGATAGCCTTGATTACATTGGGAAATGTGATGGGAAGGAGACAAGGGCAGAGACAGGGAGTCTTACAAGAAGACTACCACGGCACATGGGGCAAGAGACGGTGGTGGTTGGGATAAGTTTCTTAGTTGGGGATAACTGTGTTTCTTGGGGTACATTTAGCATAGTCTGGAGACATTTTTGATTGTCAGACTTGAGGAATGGTATTACTGGTATCTGGTGGGTAAATTCCAGAGATGCTGCTAAACATCCCACAGCGCCCAGGACAGCCCCCCAAAACCAAGAAGTATCTGGCAAGAAATGCCAACAGTGCCAAGGTCAAGGAACCCTGCGGCAAAGTAGTGGCAGTGGGACGGAGAAAAGGAGATGAATTTGACAGATATTTAAAGGTAAAACCAGAGGACAATGAGGAAAAAGGAGATGTCAAGAATAATGTTATGGGTTTTGGCAAGACATGTTAAAAGAAAGTGCTAGAGTAGGTACACATACACAGCAGTATGTGAACAAAGAAGCAACCGATTCACTCTGTTAAGGAAGATACGGGGTGCAAAGGGGTGTGCCAGGAAAAGGGCTCAGTAGAACAATCTGATTATAATCAAGGAATTATTTAAAATGAAATAAATGAAAGAAGGTTACCATTACTTACAATTTTGTCATAAAAGTCTTTGGGAAGTTTGGAAAGAATTTCTACTGCTTCCAAAAGCTCATAAGCATCTATTTGTGGCACCTCATCACCATCGTCACCACCTTCCAGGAGAAAAACAAAACAAACCTTAAAAATGGATGGAAGGTTTTTACTTATCAAATAGTTATCACTCCTTTCCCACTCTGATGAAATCTTGATATAGATGGAATCAATTATTAATGCTATAAACAACCGATATTGTATTAAATGGCAGCCCTACAAAATGTGCCTAGTAAACATAGGTTCTTGAAGTAGGGCTTGTTCTTGCTAATTTTCATAGAAACCAGTGTTTAAAATGGGCTTACCTCCCTCAGCATCGCCCCCAGCTGACTGTTGCTGTTCCAATTTAGCTTCTAGTTCTTGTTGGGAACGCAGAAATCGACTTGGTTTAGGGGTACCTGTTGGCAATTTGACCCATTCTTCTTCTAGTTCTTTCAACTACAAATATCATAAAATATTTTTTAAAACATACCGACATCGTCACCATTTATATTTACTAACATCAGAACCCAATTTCTTATTTATGTGATTCTAACAGGGCAAAAACAAAAGATACACTTAAAGTGTATACATTTGGAAAAAAAAATGAAACAAGACGAAACCAGAGAGGAGACAAACTGTAAGAGACTCTTAATCTTAGGAAACAATCTGAGGGTTGCTGAAAGGGAGGGGTGGGGGTGGGGTAACTGGGTGATGGACACTGGGGAGGGTATGTGTGTAATGAGCATTGGGTATTATATAAGACTGATGAATCACAGACCTGTACCCCTGAAGCAAATAACACATTATATGTTAATTAACTGAATTTAAATTTTAAAAAATAAAATAAAATATACATTTGGTAACATAAACCAAACTGACATATTTACTACTGAAGATGTATGACTAAGCACTTAGAAAAAAGAATAAAATCCACTTTTTAGGACACTCATTAGTTCATGAATTCAGATATATTTGTATCAGATAAAGTCTCTAAAGCCAATTATAATAAAAAACAAATAAAATGTATGCTGAACAAACAGATATTAAGTACTGCCACCCAACAGCATTATAAAGGGATCTTTTACATTTCTATAGACTCAACACTGACATACTGGAATCACTGAATGCATGGTATTTAACTTAAGAGGACAACATAAAATTAGAGACAGTTATGTTCAGAAAAAAAAAAATCAACTGATTTCAAAATTAAGAATGAAAAATATAATGAATCATGGAACACCACATCAAAAACTAAGGATGTACTGTATGGTGACTAACATAACATAATAAAAAATTATTATTAAAATAAAGAATGAAAAATAATTATTTCTAAGGACAGAATATCAACAACAACAGGAAGGAAATACCTTCAATATCAGTCTTATGCAAAGACAACCAAAAAACCCTGTGCCTCACCTGGACAGAGTTTATATTTTGTAATGGGGGTCTCAGAGCATCCCGAATCCATCTGTAAATCTCCACAGCAATTAGTTTTGCTTCATCTCGAACAGCCTTTTCTCGAGACTCAAAGAGTTTTGGCAACACTTTGATAATTGGTTTAAGCAAGATGATTTTGGAACCAAATTCACTAGAAGTAAAACATTGGGGGAAAAAAACCCAACTTGTCAACATGCAATATATTTGAGTAGTGTTACCCTTCATTCACTCAAACGTAGTTCTGTACTTCCTATATACTAATAATTGAGATTTTTTAAGGCAGAAAAAAAAAAGGAGCTCCTAACATCTACGTTTAGATAATAATCTTCTAAGAGTGTTATTTAATGTCTAGGGTCCAGAATATAAAACTCTTAAAACTAACCTTCTAGGTAAACAGATTAGGGATAATTCAAATCTACAAAGGACCAAACTGGTGTAACATCTTATATACACACATATACATATAAAAGCTTAAAATCATAAACAAATCAGCTTATACATATTTAGATGAGTGAAATCTACTTGCAGTAAGTTTTTAATAGCTGTTATGATTACGGTGGTTCACTCAACTTGACAGCTCACTAATCCTGGTAGCATGTGTTTCATTTCTGACTTCAAAACTTATCACCTGTAACTCCAGGCAACCTAAATCTCTCTTTGCTTCAGTTTTGCATGGGGAAAACAGTTGCCTTCTGACTTCTTTTAAAAAGGTAGCACATTTAACCTTATATATTTGTCACATTTTATATTTTTAAGTTCCTAACTGGCCAAATTTAGCTTTCTGAGTCACTGCAAACATTTCTGCATAACAAATTCGGTAGCAAGAGGGATTCAATTATGAAACAACACCGACATACTGTAGAATGTATATACAGTTGGCCCTTGAACATCACAGGTTCAAATTGTGTGGGTCCTCTCAGACGTGGATGTTTTACAGTACAGTACTATAAATGTATTTTCTCTTCTTTATGATTTTTTTTAAAAAGATTTTATTTATTTGACACAGAGACAGAGAGAGTACAAGCAGGGGGAGTGGCAGGCAGAGGGAGAGGGAGAAGCAGACTCCCCGCTGAGCAGAAGGCAGATGTGACTCGATCCCAGGACCCTGGGATCATGACCTGAGCGGAAGGCAGAGGCTTAACTGACTGAGCCACCCAGGGGCCCTCTTCCTTAATGATTTTAATAACATTTTCTTCTCTCTAGCTTACTTTATAAGAATACATTATATAATACAGATAATATACAAAATATGTTAATCGACAGTTTATGTTATTGCTAAGGCTTCCAGTAAACAGTAGGCTGTTAGTAGTTAGGTTTTGGGGAAGTCAAAATTTATACACAGATTTTTGACCGCATGGGGGTTGGCACCCCTAACCCCTGTGTTGTTCAAGGGTCAACTTATTTATCTACTATATTATTATTAATCTAATGTGTATAAATTTATCTCCTGTACACAAATGCAACAAACATTTTTAGTAATAGCTACTGACATATTCCAACTGGTTAGAGGAGACAAACAATACTCTCCTTCAGAAATGATATTTAAAAAGATACATGGTTATGTATCTATATACTTAATATAAATAACATAACATAAAATAAACAAGATGTTCGCCAAGATTTCCTTTAAAATCCCCTTTATTTTAATAGAAAAGAACATTTTAACTTGGCTCAGTTGACCTTTAAGGGCAAAGGAAAAATAAGAACTTAGGGTTATGAAACAGGGCACTCAGCACCGTGCCTAAAGAAACTAACATTTGGGATCTCAGTGTCTTCCTTTACATTATCAGTTTTGCTTCATTAGATTTTTTTGTTTCGCTATCCTGGCCTACCAAAAGATATAAGAAAAACCTACAGAAAAGGTCCACATGGAAAACAGATAACAAAACAAAACCTAATCGCGATACTAAACATATTACTACAGAAAACCATCTATGGGGGTGCCTGGATGGCTCAGTCAGTTAGGTTAAGCATTTGCCTTTGGCTCGGGTCATGATCTCAGGGTCCTGGGATTGAGGCCTGAATCAGGCTCCCCGCTCAGTGGAGAGTCTGCTTCTCCCTCTCTCTCTGCCCCTCCCCCTCCACTTGTGCTAGCTCGCTCTTGGTCTCTCTCAAATAAATAAATAAAATTTAAAAAAGAAAGAAAAGAAAAGAAAAAAAGAAAGGAAGGAAGGAAGGAAGGAAGGAAGGAAGGAAGGAAGGAAGGAAGAAAACAAACCCCCTATGGGTTCTAGAAGCCTAGTTTAGGGGCCACAAAACATTTCTGATTTCCCGAAGCTCTCACAAGCACAGGTAGTGTGAGTAGTTTGAGGAAGTTCTGGAACCTAGGATTGAACAGTTTGGCCTCAAGGTTCTTGAAGGTCCCAGAGAGCTATCTAATTCTACTATAGATTCTGAGATGCCTTAGGACAAATAAACAACCACAGAGCGATGGAACTAAACTACAACATCTGTAAGGAAGACAGAAGAAGATAAACCTAACTTGCTCTTTTTCTACACTTAATTTTCCCAGTTAGCTTAAAAGTAAAATAACCAGAGTTTACAGCATTCTGGATTAGAAACTTCTAGTTTAAAGGCATATTATAGGGGTGCCTAAGTGGTTCAGTAGGTTAAGCGTCTGTCTCTGCCTTTGGCTCAGGTCATGATCTCAGGGTCCTGGGACTGAGCCCCGCGTTGGGCTCCCTGCTGAGGAGGGAGTCTGATTCTCCTTCTACCCTCTACCCCTCCCCCTGCTCATGCTCTCTCTCTCTCAAATAAATAAAATCTGTAAAGGTTGATTATAGCATAATATATATTTAAATTAAGAGATCCACTACTAAGGACAGAACATATCTACAGAGATAAACAGTCTTTAATTTTTTTTTAGATTTTATTTTTAAGTAATCTCTACACCCAACATGAGGCTTGAACTCGAAACCCCAAGATCAATCAAGAGTCGTATGCTCCACCAACTGAGCCAGCCAGGCACCCCGAGATAAGCATAGTCTTGATAACCAAATCAATTCAATAAATTTCTAAGATGACAGATTGAGCACACTATTTACTGCTCATAAAAAAACACCTACTATATCATAGTAAGCTTGAAATGAGGAAAAATTTATTACACAAGAACCTAAGTGAAAGTCAGATTTTATAAAAGAACTTTATGAACCAAGCAAAAGATAATGTGAAAGTTTAAGACTTATAAATTGAGGATCATTTAACAAAATTTAGGAATTTTGATATTTCCACATTAGATAAACACCAAAGGCAGCATTTTCTCCAAGAAGTAGGTCAGACACAAAATCGCAAGAGAGCTGAGTTGGGATGATCTTCACTCCCATAGGTCACACATTTAGGATTTCACTAGAGCTGCTTTCTAAAGTTTCTCATGTGGAGAGTAATGGGGACAGGATATCAGATTAGAAGAACTGCCAAATCAGAACAAACTAGTGGTTTGTCTAATTCAGATTTCCATAGCAAATTACAGCCACTTGTTCCTGAAAGAGATCTTATTCATGAAAAACTTCACTGCTAAACAAGAGATTCTAGCGTTGAAAATAACTTATTGCATAAGAGTCAAAGTTATTTTCTATTTGCTATTGCTGGGCTTCTGTTTAAAGGCATATAGCATTTACTTCTACTTTACTAAAAAGGCATCTAATCAAAGGTCTGCTTTAGCAAATAAACAGTGTTTAGCCAACATTTCAAAGTACATAAATATGCTTGAGGATAACAAGAGGACTGCTTTAAATATCCTGAGGAGTGCTTTTCCACGAAAAGGCCAATTCCTAATTTGAGAACAGGTCAGAAATCTCCCCTGCTCATCTTCATTAGAAGGGGATTTAGACAAAATAACTATGCAACACAACTTGAAGGCTAAAATTACTGAATAGAAAGCGCCACACTTGAGGAATGACTTTAGCTTTCCCAGGTCAATTTTCCTGGTTGACGTGGCATGCCAAGTCCAGTCTAGCAGTTTTCGTTTCTGTTTAAGCCAGGAACTCAAACTCAATTGAGATAATCTAGTTCACAGAACTAAAGCAACAAGTCTTACCTTAAGGCTTTCCTCAGTGTCTCTATGCAGGCCACTACGATCTTGGGGTTCTTGTTGTCTAGGCCTTTTAGCAGCTCTTCTTGCACAGCCTCTCCTTTCTCAATCTCTATGTACATTAGACAAATCTCAATGCCTAGCTCCTTGGCTTTGGCTTTGGGTTGGTTGAACACTTTACTCACAACACCCGACACAACTTCACCTGTGGTTCTGTAATACAGAATACAAACCACCACCACACAGAAACACACTTTAGTAGAAAGAGCTGAAAAAGGTGATGGTGGGGGGATGACAAATACTTTTTAAAATGCTTAGAAATAAAGTAAATGAGTCTCTACTTTTTAAATTTATGTTCAAGAATATGAAAGACAAACTTACATAAACCATAAAAGTTTAAGACATGTCACACCAGGCAGTGACACAGAACGATATCTTCTCTTTATAAATGTAGAAAATTCAAATAAGAAAGCAAAAATCCCTTGACATCCCATTACCCAGAGAAAACTACTTTCAACTATTTGGTATTTATCCTTCCAGATTTATCTCTCTATACGCATGGACAGATAAATAGATATACATACAGATATATTTTTTAAAAAAACAGGATTACAGAGTTCTTGGTTTTGAAATTTTTTTAAAAGGTCATTTTAAACATTTCTTAGAACAAGAGAATTTCTTCACAGAGGGGATGGATATGTATCTTTAATAACAAAAGGCTGCTCCTGATTCGTTGGCAAGATTTTATAGTACCTTTACTACTTTGAGTCTCTTCTAAATTAAATAAAACCTGTACCATTAGAAATCAGAGTGGGTTGGGACTACCTGCATTTGTCAAAAAAGTTCCTGGTATCAGAAGAAAAATGCAATTTTAAAAAAAGCCATGTTCTCATTAATGGCAAGGGAAACTGATAACAGAACTGTCAGGTTAATGATTGTCTTTATTGGTATGATCTTCGAAGCAAGTCAAGTATATATTTCTTGTGCAATTAAGTTGAAGGTCCCCCCCCCCCTTTTTAATGGAGGGCTCCTTTCAATGACATCAAGACTAGCATTAGAAAACCAGATGTCTGAGGTATGGGAGAGTGGGTGATTAAAAACCTGGATCATCTGAAGCTCAAGTCAAATTGGCCAGGTGTCACAGAGGTTGTTTAGTTAGCAACACCTCTCCTAAGAGACAAAAATGCCTAATCACCAGAGAGAAAGATGTGTTTCTCAGATCACCTCGTTGGGAAGCCTTGTAGAAAGAGATTTTTGTAATACCCAAATGCTTTTCAGTGAAATTCTGATAATTCCTTTGCTAACACCCTCAACTTTCTTCTAAAAGTTACTAGAGATTTTCCCTCTGGTTTAAAGTTAATTCCCATACAAAAGGCTCAAAAGTAAACTCACTTGCTCATCAAACCTTAAGGTATGGTTTTCAAGATTTTGTTTCTAATTTGCTCCTCTTTAGAGATCACATGTACCATTTAGATTTCTGAGAGTAGATAAAAACCAAATGAAAAACAAGTACCAAGGCGCTACGAAAGTAAGAAAATTAGTATCTTCTAAAAGTGCTAATAACTAAGGACAACAATCCACAAATATACATAAATTAATCGATGCAGCACCAGACAAGGGTTTTACCAGAATAGTTGGAAGAAACAACTTACTTTCCTGCTACATGGGCATTTTCAACATAAACAAGTGCAGCTTCTAATCCTTTCAACTGAACCACTGCATTGGAATCAGTCACAAATTTTTTGATCAGTCCTAAAAATTTGGACCATTCTGGGCTCTTTTCATCCTTTATTTTCTGGAAGATCTTCAGGGCCTCTTCATACCCACTTAACCTTGCTTTCCAGAGCTAAAAGAAAAGTATTTTGAAACAAAACACAATTTAATGATATTATTATCTACTGTTAATGGGGTGGGGGGATGACTACCCTATACCAGGTAATTTGAATAAAGGACCCCATGATTAGAAACAAAAAGGTTTAAGAAATTCAGAGTTTTCAAAGATTAGCTTATAAACTTTTTCTCGTAAGTGTTCAATATTTGCAATATTCTTCCAAGGCCATCTAGAATTACTAACAATCCACTATAAATGTATCCTACTTTGTATCCAAGTATTAGTTTTTCCTTTTTTATAATATGTAACTTACAATTAAAGATGTAATGATTCAAAAATGAGATATCACAGGCACCTAGGTGGCTAAGGCAGTTAAGCGGCCATCCAACTCCTGATTTCAGTTCAGGTCATGATCTCAGGGTTGTGAGATGGAGACCCATGTCAGGCTCTGCGATCAGTAAGAATCTGCTTGAGATTCTCCGCCCCCCTCTCTCTCTGCCCCTCCCCTTACTCACTCGAGCACGCGCGCGCATACGCGCTCTCTCTCTAATAAAGTCTTTAAAAAAAAATGAGAAATCATCCTACTGAAACTGTCTAATCTCCAAAGCATGTTGTTTCTCAGTTGTATTGTGTAATCACCAGGCAGCTCTATACTGTACCACAGAGTGTAAAGTGCTGACAAAACAAGCCAATGACACCGAAATCTGAGTTCCAGGAAAGTCTTACCTTGTGTTCACATTTCTGATCAACCGGCAATTTCATCCACTCACTGTCATCTCCCATTGTGCTTCCAGTTTCTCCTCAGAATTAAGAGTAATTCCTGGTCAGACAGAAATGGTACTTAGTTAAGTTTAGCAGTCAAGCAGTCTTGTAGACAAAATGACTTTTCTGAGATTATTATTTTATCACGCGTGCACCAATAAGAATAAAAAAGCTCACTCTTTGGTCGAATGCCCATTTAATTCTATTAATCGAACATTTAAAAAGTGAAAGAAAAAAGTTAACCAAAAAGTCTAAATGAGGAGCGCCTTGGCTGGCTTAGTCAGTAGAACATATGACTGTTAATCTCAGGGGTGTGAGTTCAAGCCCCACGTTGGGTGTAGAGATTACGTACATAAATAAAACTTAAAAAAAAAAAAAAACACACGACACATATATTTTCGAAATGGCAACTTCCTAGGTGTATATAACAAAGCCAGGATAAAACTGAAGAGCTGAGCTACCTGGCCTTTAAAAGGGCAAGAAAAGAGTTTCAAAGAAAAGTCATACATGCAAATGTTAACCTAAAATTCCTTTAGAAAATAATCAATATGGAAAAATCTCAGTGTTACCCAGCTCTCTATTTCTGGTAAATATGACTCGAGACAGTATGATTACATAACCTAGTAAAAAATTAAACCCCTGAATGAACCATTCCTTCATAAACTTTATATCATTTTTTAGTTAGGTTTACATTCCTTTAACAACTTTATGCTATTCGTTTAGATAATACCTTTTTATTGGATTATAAAAGTAATGTAGGTCAACTGCAGAAAATCTGGAAGGTAGACAAAATACATAAGGAAGGAAAGTATTAAAACATAATTTTACCACCAATTATTAACCATGATGAACACTGAAGTGTATATCCACTTGAATCCTTCCAGAGTTTCTTTTCTTTTCTTTTGTTTTTAAGATTTATTTATTTACTTGAGAGAGGCAGAGGGAGGGCAGAGAGAGGGAAAGAGAAACTTCAATAGACTCTGCGCTCAGCAGAGAGCTGGATGCAGAGCTGGATCTCACAACCCTGAGATCAGGATCTGAACCCAAACCAAGAGTCCAAGGCTTAACCAACTGTGCCACCCAGGCGCCCCTAGAGTTTTTTCAATGAACATGCAATATATAAATTATATGAAAGAGACAGGGATAATCCTCTTATAATTTTTTTAAAAGATTTTATTTATTTGACAGAGAGAGAGAGAGACAGCCAGCGAGAGAGGGAACACAAGCAGGGGGAGTGGGAGAGGAAGAAGCAGGTTCCCTGCTGAGCAGGGAGTCAGATGCGGGGCTCGATCCCAGGACCCTGGGATCATGCCCTGAGATGAAGGCAGACACTTAACGACTGAGCCACCCAGAAGCCCCTATAATTTTTTTCTCATATAGCCACAAATGTTTTCCCATGTTTGAGAACATGATGTTTAAAGGATACATAGCACTCCATTTTATAAATATACCAAAATTACCAATCTTAACATTGGACATTTAGATTGTTTCCAATTTTTCAGTATTATATATAATATAAAAGGGATCCTGCTCATCCCAGTCCCAGTCTGACATAAAATATGCCTTCAATAAATATTTGTTTAATGAATATGTACCTTGAAGGTGTCTACTATGAATCGGGTGTTGTATGGAGTACTTTTTTAAACATGTTGATTCACTTCGTACTAACAACAACTACATCAAAGAAAGATATTCTCTCCACTTTACACACTAGGCTCATAAAATTTATGTAACTTGCCTGAAACACAAAACTGGAATCCCATCATGATTCAGTCTATGCCTCTTTCTTTACAATCTGTTCCCTCCCATCAAAACATAGGGAATATCCCAGGGAAAGCTGTACACTCAAAGACTTAAGTTTATTAGAGTAAGTGGAATTTTCATTAAGACTTCTCTCCAAAACCCCCAGAACCCTGAGAACAATAGCAGTGTGTTTTAGAGAACGAATCAAACCTTAACAGAGATTCTGCAGCAATGGTGGGAGATAAAATAGTACAGCAGTTTATAAAGTAGTACAGTATACAGTAATAATAGTACTACTAATAGTATTAATAATATTATTAAATAGCATAACAGTTTATAAAGTATAAAGCATTACTCAAGTTGTTGAAGATGTACATATTCTACTTCATTCCTAGGTATTTACCCTAGGAATTGACGCCAACTTTTTTCCAGAAGATCTTATAACACTAGATATTCACAGCAATGTTGTTCATAAAAGCCAGAAGCTGAAAACACTTCACAAGTTCATCAGAAAGTGAATGAATAGTGGCATATTCATTGAGTGCAATATTATACAGCAATTTAAATGATTGAGCTATGCAGTGCTTCTCAAACTCTTTAGTGAATGATCCATCTTTTTTAAAAATTTCAAGTAACTGTACATTATTATGCTTGTAAAATACAATAAAAATTATTAGATCTGTGTATTTTTGTAGTCCCCCAAGTACAGCTACCATGTAAACCAATTTGGTGTTTCCTTAAAAAGTTAAACATAGAATTATCAAAAGGCTCTGCAATTCTACTCCTGGGTATATACCCAAAGAATTGAAAACAGGTATTCCAACAAGTACATGTACATACATATTCACAGCGGCACTATTCACCTGAGGCAATAAATAGCCCAAATTTCCATCAGTAGATGAATAAACAAAGTCTGGTATGTAATTACTATGGACTATTATTCAGCCATAAAAGGGAATGATACTGATACAGGCTACCACACAGATGAACTTCATAAATATGTTGCTAAGTGAAAGAAGTCAAACGCAAAGGTCCCGTATTGCAGGATTCCATTTATATGAAATGTCCAGAATAGATCAATCCTTAGAGACAGAATGCAGACCGGCGGTTGCCAGGAGTTTGACAGAGTGGGAAATAGGAAGTAAATGCTTAATGCGTAAGAAGTTTTACTGTGGTGTGATGGAAATGTTTTGAAACTAGATAGAGGTGGTGCTGGCACAACACTGTGACTATACAAAATGCAACTGAATTGTTCACTTTAAAAGAGTTAATTTTGTGTTATGTGAATTTCATCTCAATAGAATTTTTTTTTTTTTTTTTTTAAGTTCTCAGGTGATTTTAACATGCAGCCTGGGTTGAAAACCTCCAAAGTTACTTTTTTGGCACAAGTCTGAGATGCAAAGGCAATCTCCCATCTGGGTTTTTTGTTTTTGTTTAAAGACAAACACTCAATGAAAGCTTTCAAAACATTTTCCAACCAAGAGAATGTGAACTGTCAGTATTTGTCAGTATTCTTTAAGTTCACTGCAATACTTTTTCTTTTTTTCTTGTTGGTTGCTTTTAGAAAACATGAAGAAAAAGGTTATCCAACCTAATAGTCTCATATAAAATTTAGATGCCATTATGTTATACTTTCTGAAATGGCTTCTACTACTTTATTGCCTGAGTTTTAAAAAATTGGTGTTTATGGCTTATTTCTTTCTAGTTAAAGGAAAGGCTTGCTTCATACCAAAACTTGCCCAGCCATTGAAATAATGAATACAGCGCTTGTTTATACATGTGGGACTGGGGACTCTTTGCTCTGTCTGTGTTTGTCTTCAAGGATTGATATGCTAAGAACAAAAAGGACTTATCCACTAATTTTCTCCCATATTTGTTTTAATATTAACTTTAGAATTTAGTTTTTTACATATACAAGAAAATATACACAATATGTGCTATGAAGCATTACAATAAAATTGACCCGATGACCTAAACCCAGTCTAAAAATTAGAACACTACCATTAATATTGTTCCACTTGTGCACATCTTTCCTACCCCATCCTTCTTCCCACATAAGCACTTTCCTGAAGTTCGTTTAGTTCTATGCCACAGTCACACATCCCTAAACAACAAAATTAACTGTGCTTATTGTGAGCTTTAGAAAAATATTATCTGTATGTTGTCTTCCATAACTTCCTTTTTTCATTCAGTATTTCATTTGTAAAATTCATCCATGTGTGTACTATAGATCAAAGCTACTCAAAATGTGGTCCAAAGACTTGTGATGGTTCACAAACGTATCCGAGACAAGTACAGAAATGGAGATAAGAGTTTAGAAGCTGCCACAGCACCTATTCTAACTGCTTTTATTATAGTGGTTTGAGGAACTGAAACAAGTTCAGCAAGGCTAAAGTATAAAATGCAACACAGAAAGTAAGGGGGTGTAAAGTCAGGCTGGAAAGTAGTCAAGATCAAACCTTGGAAGGTCTTGTGAGCAATGTTAAGGAATTTGGACTTAATCTCAAGTGTAAAATGAAACTTTGAAGGACTGTAAATATTACATTAACGTAATGTAATGTAATAAACATTACATATGCCATCAAACTTGCATTTTTTGAAGACTGTATATTGTACATGTAAAAAAGCAATGTAAAGAATGGTTTGGAAGGCAGTAACAATGGAAGGAAATCAGTTAGAATACAGTGGTCTAGATCAAAGGCCTGGACCTAGGGATAGTAGCAATGCAGAGAGAGGAAAACGGATGGATTTTAGAGATATAAGGAGTGTTAAAGAATGTTCTTACAGAGTGAATGTAGAGAAGGAGGAAGATGAAGTTTTGGACAAGCTGTTTGAGACACACACAAGTGTAGATGAGTGCAGCATCTGGAGATTTAAGCCTGGAGCTCAAGAGAGAGATCTGGCCTGGAGATAAAAATTTAGAAGTTATCAGTAGATAAATGTAAGTAAAACCAAGGGGAAG
The DNA here is from genome assembly GCF_017311325.1 of Ursus maritimus. Classification (NCBI taxonomy): domain Eukaryota; kingdom Metazoa; phylum Chordata; class Mammalia; order Carnivora; family Ursidae; genus Ursus; species Ursus maritimus. The sequence continues at coordinate 30,277,230 of NW_024424786.1, forward strand.
GACCATAGCACTGAGGAAGAGTACATAGTAAGAAGGTCCAGGACAGAGTTCAGATGACACCAGCATTTATAGCACAGGTAGATGTACCCCTCAATCCACCATCATGCACACTGCCTGGAACATAAAAAATGATCAATAAATGTCTGCTGGGGATAATCCAAAAAGCACACAATAATCCACACCAAAAATCCACAATAATCCAAAAAGCACTAACAGTTTTATCAAACTTGAGAAAACTTTATTACCTTCTATTTCTATCTGCAAATCTAAATAAAAAAAAAAGAATTCTGTATCTTCAGAACCACCGCTTAAGAGGAGACCCTGTGTAAATTACTTAGGGAAATGTATATTGCCTCAGCATGCTTGTGTGTAAAGTGGGGATAATGGTAGGGGATAACCCTACCTCACAGGGTTGTTGTGGGGATTAAAGGAGTTAGTCCATCTAAAACTCTTAGACTAGGTACTTGGCATCTAGCAAGGACTCAATAAATGTTAGCAATTTACCAATTTATCAGTATTTGGCGTTCCTAATTTGAAAATACTTACTTCATTTCTAAATTACAACTGACTTTATTTTTTAATTCTATAGGATTAAAAGAACAAACACAAATACCCCAAAATGAATTTAGTCAGCATTTTACTCGTAACAGTTGTTTGAAAATGATATATTCATTAACACAAGTCATAAGTCAAATGTTTGAAAGAAAGTAAAATAGGGGCACCTGGGTGGCTCAAGTCAGTTAACTGTCTACCTTCAGCTCAGGTCATGATCTCAAGGTCCTGGGATCAATTTCCAAGTCAGGCTCCCAGCTCAGAGGGGAGTCTGCTTCTCCCTCTACCCTTCCCCCCTACTCGTTATCTCTCTCTCTCTCAAATAATTATAAATAAAATCTTAAGAAACAAAATAAAAATATATTACACATAATGTATAGGCCTTTTTTTAAAGCTAGGTGTGGAGCCCAACATAGGGCTCAAATTCATGACCTTGAGACCAAGACCTGAGCTGAAATCAAGGGTCAGTTGCTTAACAACTGAGCCACCCAGGCACCCCCAGAATAATTCTTAATGCATAAAATACGTAAGATTATGCCAAATTATTTTAAAATAATTAATCAAATGTTATCAAAATATTTACTTTAAAATGTGAATATATTAATTTCTCCATTAATACATTAAATAAAATCTAGCAGGTTTAATAATTACTATAATTTTGAAGTTCTAATGAACAAAAATATTTTGATATATTGTATGACATCATGTGATTATGAAAATTATTTCTATTGGTGACAATACACGCATCCTTCTAACATTGTGACTTATGGTCTACATTCTTAATGGAAGAAAGAGCTAAAATTTCAGTTACATGGTTAGTTAAAATAAAGATGCCATTATTTTTCCTTCCAATTTCAAAGAATCCCTGAATTTTATAATCCCAGGTTAAAATCTCTTGGTCTACAACCTTTCAAATTCTATGATCACATGAAGTCTCCTTACGTTCAAAGACTTTAGGGCACTATTTACATTAGTCCCAAAATCCCTACTTAAAACAGTTAATACCAATCATATATCTCAATAGTACTTCATATTTTATAAGTATTTCTACAATAATTTTCTTATTTGAGAATCTAGTGAGGAAGACATTTAACCACTTCTATGTATTTTACAATGTAAATGCAAGCACAATTTTATTACTTCATTGGGTTTTCTTTCATTTCTGTATTATTTGTAGTTATGCAGCTCTTCCTTACTAAACTGTAAGACTCCCTTGAGCAAGAGCTTTTTTTTTTCAATCTCTATTCTCACAATGCTCAAAAAATCACAAAGAACAACATGGGATAAAGCAAATATAATTGTCCTCTTTTTACATATAAGGAAACAGAGGTTCAGTGTCTTACCCAAGGTCACCTAAGTGGGAGAGACTGGTCTAGGAGAGATTTCTTGAATCCTACTTTGGTGAAATTCTTACAATTTACCTACATATGGTTTCTAGATTATCTATAGTGAAAACTATTCAAACTTTATAAATAATAAGATTTATTTTGGTGATTATTTAATTCAGTTAAAATATAGAGGGAAAAAAAGAAAGAAAATATAGAGTAGGGGCGCCTGGGTGGCTCAGTCTGTTTAAGCATCTGCCTTCGGCTCAGGTCATGATCTTAGGATTCTGGAATCCAGCCCCTCATCAGCCTGCTTCTCCCACTCCCTCTCCCCCTGCTTGTACTCTCTCTCTGTCAAATAAATAAACAAAATCTTAAAAAAAAAGAAAAGAAAAGAAAATATAAAGAGTAAATGAGCATAACATGAAAAACAAGTTTATCTGCCTCCAAAAGGACTTACATAATTTAGATATTAAAATTTAAAATTTAAGGGGGAATCATCCCGAATCAGCAGCTGCCAAATAATCAAGTCTAACTACCCAACTGGGCCTTAAACACTGTTAACCTGCCTTTGGATAAGAGGGGAATAACTACAGTTTGAATTGTAATTTAATTTGGAATTGTTCATGCAATCCAACCCCATTCCCCCCCACCCCGCCCCACCCCATTCCATTGAGATGGCTCTACCAACTGATAAAGAAAATCTTTCCTTGAGATTAATAAAAAGCAAAAGGATGGTGAACTATGATGGCTATAATTCAAATTAGTTCTAAATTTGACTATAATTCTAGAACATTTGGAGAAGGGATCATTAAAGTCACCGCTTATTTGAAAGCTGAACTTTGCCTCTATCTGCAAATTTTACCCATTATCACAAAGGAAAGTAAAGGCCTTGGGAACATTTCAGAACAAATACAGGAAGTAATGAAGAGTAACCTCAGAATCAGTATAAAATGAAATACATATAGAATAAAATGTAACAATTTCATGAAAAGTCACATAAGTTAAATGCCAAATGTTTTCTTTAGAGGAATGTTGTACTGTTTTCAATATACACAGCAAACTGAAACCAAACTAACATTCACAACAGCCGAAGAATGGGAACTACCCAAATGTCCATCCACTGATTAACAGATTAAAAAAAAAAAAAGGTAAATCCATACCAATGAAATATTATTCAATAATAACAAGAAATGAAGTACTATAAAGAACTCCTAAGGGGTGCCAGGGTGGCTCAGTCAGTTAACTGCTTGACTCTTGATTTCGTCTCAGGTCATAATCTCGGGGTCGTGGGATTGAGCCCGCTCTAGAAAAAACCAACTCCTAAAACTCAACAACAAGCAACCCAATTAAAAAATGGGCAAAGGACTTAACTAGACACTTCTCCAAAGAAGATCTACAAATGTCCAATAAGCACATGAGAAGCTCAACATTGTTTTTTTTTAAAAGATTTTATTTATTTATTTGACAGAGATAGAGACAGCCAGCGAGAGAGGAAACACAAGCAGGGGGAGTGGGAGAGGAAGAAGCAGGCTCATAGAGGAGGAGCCTGACGTGGGGCTCGATCCCGGAACACCGGGATCACACCCTGAGCCGAAGGCAGACGCTTTAACCGCTGTGCCACCCAGGCGCCCCAAGAAGCTCAACATTATTAATCATTATGGAAATGCATATCAAAACTGTAAGATATCACCTCACACCTATTAAGATGGCTACTATCAAAACAAAACGGAGCAAAACAAAACAAAAAAACAAGTGTTGACAAGGATGTGGGGAAATTGACACCCTTGTAAAGAACCCTGTTCTTAAGAATGTAAACGGGGGCGTGCCTGGGTGGCTCAGTTGGTTAAGCATCTGCCTTGGGCTCAGGTCATGATCTTGGAGTTCTGGGACCACGGCGGCATCAGGCTCCCTGTTCAGCAGGGAGTCTGCTTCTCCCTCTCCCTCTCTTAGTCCCCCTGCTGCTTATGCTAGCTCTCACCAGCTCATTCTCTCAAATAAATAAATAAAATCTTAAAAAAAAAAAAAAAAGAATGTAAAATGGTACAGCTGCTGTGGAAAACAGTATGGCAGTTTCCCAAAAAATAAGAAACAGAATTACCAAATAACCCAGCAATTCCACTTCTTGGTATATGCCCAAAAAAATTGAAAGCAGGGTCTCAAAGACATTATTTGTATACCCATGTTCATTTCATAGCAACATTATTCACAATAGCTAAAACGTAGAATACACATAAAATGGAATATTATTTAGACTTAAAAAGAAATTCTGACATATGCTATAACCTGGATGAACCCTGAGGCCATTATGCTAACATGAAATAAGCCAGCCACAGACAGACAAATACTGTATGATTCCACTTAAATGAGGTAGTCAAAATCAGAGACATAAAGGAGAATGGTTCTTGTCAGTGAATGGGTGGACTGGAGTATAAAGCTTCAGTTTTCCAAAATGAAAAAAATTATGGAGGTAGATGGTGGTGACGGTTCCACAACATATGAATGTATCTGATACCAGTGACCTGCACACTTAAAAATGGTTAAGATGGTAAATTTTATGTTGTATGTATTTTACTACACACACACACGCACACACACACACAGACACACACACGAAATGAAGTACTGGTAAATGCTATAACACGGATCAATCTTGAAAACATTATACCAAAGGAAACCAGTTACAAAGAACTACATATTAAATAATTCCATTCATATGAAATGTCCAGAATGGGAAAGTCTATAAGACACAGAAAGTAGATCAGTGTTTGCCCAGGACTGAAGTGTTTGGGGAAATTAAAAGGGTGAAGGCTAAGTAGGGGCGCCTGGGTAGCGCAGTTGTTAGGCATCTGCCTTCGGCTCAGGGCGTGATCCCGGCGTTCTGGGATCAAGTCCCACATCATCGGGCTCCTCCGCTGGGAGCCTGCTTCTTCCTCTCCCACTCCCCCTGCTTGTGTTCCCTCTCTCGCTGGCTGTCTATCTCTGTCAAATAAATAAATAAATAATCTTTAAAAAAATAAATAAATAAAAAATAAATAAAAGGGTGAAAGCTAAGGAATATAGGATTTCTTTTTGGGGTAATGAAAATGTTTTAAAATTGTGGTGATGATTGCACAAATCTAGAAAAGCCATTGAATTATACACTTTAAATGGTGAGTGATATGTAAATTATATTTCATTAAAACTGCTTTTTAGGGGTGCCTGGGTGGCTCAGTCGGTTAGGCGTCTGCCTTCGGCTCAGGTCATGATCCCAAGGTCCTGGGATCAAGCCCTGCATCAGGCTCCCTGTAAAGCAGGGAGCCTGCTTCTCCCTCTCCCTCCTTGTGCTCTTTCTCTCTCTCTCAAATAAATAAATAAAATCTTAAAATGAAACAAAACAAAAATGCTGCTTTAAAAAAAAAACCAAAAAACAAAGTTTACTAACAAAAGGCCTTAAGAGATAAGAAAGATAAGAATGATTTGTTCAAGCTAATGATCATTTAACATGTGCATGGGTTGGCTGCACAGATTAGAGTCCTTTCTAATACCAAGGTCTAATAATAAGGAACTACTCTATTTCAATTTTACCTTAAGCATTCACATTCACTGAATTTCCCTATGGGCAAACCATGATGTACCTAAGTTCACAGGGGTACAAGTAAGAAGTCTAAACCAATAATCATAATACAAAATACATTATGTGTGGACAGTGCTTTGAGCAAGGCATAAATCAGAGTTAGAGGAGTTCGAAATAGGAAACCACCAGTGAGTGAGGAATGGTCAGTGAAAATCTCACAGAAAGGATGGCATCTGAACTCAGTGATGAATGACAGGCCGGATTTTCAAAAAAGCAGACAAACAAACTGAAGTAGAAGAGGAGATACTCTAGGCTGAGAAAAAAAGAAAGGCAAAGTCTTGGAGATAGGAAAGTACAGAGCATGTTCAGAGAACAATGAATGGCTCCATTTACTATAGTCTAAGATAAGAAGTAGACTAGGGTCAGATCATATAGAATCTTGAATATTAGGCTAAACAGCAGAAGATGCTAATGACTGAAGCAGGGCAATGACATGATTCTACCTACTTCGGAAAGATAAATCTAGGTAGAATGGATTGAAAGGGAGAGAAAAATAGAATCTTGATAGGAAATTACCACAGTACTCTAAGACAAAGATAAACTGGAGCCAGAGGGGTCTTAGGAATGGAAAGGATGGGCAGGGGGACTGAAGGGAGTTACATTAAAGAAGTAAAATCAGTAAGCCTTAGCAAGTAAGGATGCGGGAGCAGAAGTCGTCTAGCAGGAGACTCCAGTCTAGGTGACTGGGAAAACAGTAGGGCTAATGACAGAAAAATATCAGAAGTAGTTCTGGATTGTTTATTTTGGGGGACTAGAGAAGAGGTGAGGAATATGATGAGTTTGGTTTTAGACTTGAGAAATATGATCTTCAAGTGGTTGGAAATGTAGCCCCAGGATTAAACAGACGATTCTGGATTTTATAAACACGGACATGGGAAACCAAGTCATTACACAGCAAGGTTTGATGCTTCAAGAGTGAATAAAGTTGTCAACAAAGAGATGCATTAATAAAATTAATTTGAACTATATATGATGCTTACTATGGTTCATTCAATCTAGTCCATACTACAAATGTTCATACTTTCAAATTATACACAGAGGCTTTACCCTGGCCTGAAACAGAGGAAAAGATAAGGAAGCCAGATAAAATAAATCTGTTCTACAGAAATATTATAATCTTATAACATTGCTGTATCTAAAACATCTTCCAAAGAGCTCAAAATACCATACAGTCCACACTACTGCTGAAAAAGGTTTAGACGTAATTATTTTTAGACCAGAGGTTAAGAAATGTTTCCAAGGTCATACATAAAGGCAGAACTTAGAATAAATTTCAAACTGATTTTCCAGTATAGTATTTAATTAAGTAACAAATTACCTATTAAGTATGCATTATGTATTATTATAACATACAGACCCAAGCAATCTATGCATTTTCTCATTCATCAACCAGCTAAAAGTAAGGCACCAAGAGATTAAGTCATGAGTAATGTTAGAGCTGGGCCTACAATCTCTATCTCCTTTCTCTTAGTCCACCAACTCTGCCGTACCGCACCACTCATGGGTCCAAGTGTAGTATCTTTTTATTTTAAGTTCCTGTAACTTGACAGTCTATAAGAATAACTACACAGCTACTGAACAGACTGTTTTAGCTTTCTACTTCGGAAGAAGCTGTGGCAGTGAAACTATTTTATGGCTAATTCCCAAGCTCTTGACCTACAAAAGCTCTTCACTATCACAATACAAGAGATCTGGATCTGATTACCATTCCTGGACTCTCACTTCTGGCTAAGGAAATGCTACTGCAACACCACAGAATAAGTGTGAGGGAAGTTTGAGGAAAATTTCTGCCCACTCAAAAAGCAACCCCTTTGAAGTATAATAATAGACTCACCCCCCAAAAATAATTATTATAATACAGGGATAAAACAGAATACACATACAAGCCCAGAAAGCTTTACTCAAACCTTGTATCGAAAGGACAAATGGACTAAAGAAGCATAACAATTATGTAACTGTCATAGAAAATTTAAAATTTTTATAAGGTGGCCAAGCCAGACAAAAGCTCATCTCTAAGTAACCAGTAACAAAATGACAAGCCCTTCCATCTAATTTAAAAAACTTTACTGCCTCCAGTAATTCCCATTAACAAGGACAAGTATTAACCTCTTGCTGGACTATTCTGCATTATCAGGAGGCCAGAAATCTGAACGGCTTCTCTAGCAGGTTATCTCAGCAAACTTGGGTGTGCTTGCTGCCCTCATCCTGGGATGGTGGCCTCTCACAAATTCCCTCTGAAGGGGAAGGGGTAAAGAGCTGTCTCTGAGCTGTCTCTTACACATCCTGCTATTCATATCAGCAGGACAGAAGACTGAAGACTAACTAGACTCTTCCTAGTAATCGATCACTGTTAATGTCTCCAAAAGGGGTACCCACACCAACACAGGCCTCTGGGGAGATGGAAAGCTAAACCCGGCTGTGAATTAGGTCAACTTCCACAGTTACTGCTCAACTGCACCACGGTAGCTGAAAATCTAATGCTTACTCATCCCTAAACTACCCAGGTCTCCAAATCCCAGGCGAAGGACCCAAGGCCCAGGACACGAGATCCAGCTCCACCCATCCAGCTCAATGGGGTTATATATACTCGGGTAAAAGCAACCCTCTCCTCACCCCAAGTAGGAACCAGGCTGGGGCAAAGCCGGGTCGTGGACACCGCTCAACCACTGCAAATCCAAACAAGCACCCTAGGGCTGCTGTCACCACCCAGAAGTAGAGCAGATGCCCCAGGCTTTAGCTCACTGCAGCCGGCATTGTTTACGCTCTTTCGCAGCCTAAGCCTCTGATAGGCCAGGAAAGTCCCCTGCACTGTCCACCAGGACTTCCGGCATGGGCACAGGATGCTTGACCCTCGCCCGCAGTTTGACACTTACGCTCCCTGAGCAGGGAGAGGTCTGGGGGGCCCTACGGTCCGAGCAAAATCAGCAGGAATACCCGGCGGGCCGCGGCGGCATTGGTGCGGAGGGCCGCTGGGAAACGCCTCCTCCGGGGGCGGGGCCCAGAGCTCGCTGTCAGAGTGTCCGCCCCACCTCAATCCCCTCCCGGCACACACTCAAGGCTTAAAGGGGCCGCACCTTCGCCCAGAGGTCTGCAGGACTCAGGGTGCTTCTTCCAGCCCACAGGGTTTCCAACGCATGAGGCAAATGAAGGACCAACTGGGAAGGCTCCACCCCGGCTGGGTGGGCCTCTTCTTTGGTGGCAACACAGGCAATGTTCCAGAAACAAAGGAGATGACCAGTTCCTACCATCACAATCCTAATCCCTCCTCCAGGGAAGAAAAAAAATTGCTGCAGGCAATAGGCAAAGCATCAGGGTAAATCCATAGCTCCCATTATGTAAGCTGCTTATTCCATTAATTTGAGCAGTTAGTATTCTTCAAATGGTAACTGAAAGGCCCAGAAAGGAATTCTGGCAGCCTGCATTGCTTCACCTTGCCCTTTTACTGCCTTCCTTCTCCACATGAGAAATCCCAGACAATGACAGAAGATGGGTAGGACGGTAATAGGAAGTGAAATGGAAAACATTCTCATTCTCGCGAGCAAAACGTGCCAAGAATTGGCACAAGAATTAAAAAACTGACCAAGAATTCACAACTTGTCTATGTAGATAAAGAAATCTTACATGCAAATACACTTGTGATGTGCAGCCATCCAATTTAATATGAAGAGTTCTTGAGAAAACTGTACTAGAAACTGGATTACTATCTCAGGGAGTTAAGTAATGGTCTCTGAGCTCTACATAGGTTGTCAATGAGTTTTAATTTTCTTTTCATAGGAGCAATTTTTCCTCAATCTCAGTTTACAAGGTTTGACTGCATTTTGTGTCTCATACCATCAGGAAAGAGATTTATGTGTTTACCAAGCCTATATTCTTCCACCTAATCTAGATGAATAAACACATCTTACAAAGCCTTAAACTACCACCAAACAAGTATGGGAATCAATTTAGTGACGTGAAAGACCATTTGTAAGTGCCCTAACATTCTCCATCTCAAACATGGGTTCAAGCGGAAATATAGATTCTGAAGAACAGGCATGAAGACTGGTCTGTTTACTACGGAACAGACTGAGGTTACAAGGTCTCAGAAGATCTTAGAGAATTCTAGGTTCAGGCTGACAGGAAGAGAAATAGATTCAGATAAGAAATAGTGTGATTTTGGGGGGCGCCTGGGTGGCACAGGGGTTAAGCGTTTGCCTTCGGCTCAGGGCGTGATCCCGGCGTTATGGGATCGAGCCCCACATCAGGCTCCTCCGCTATGAGCCTGCTTCTTCCTCTCCCACTCCGCCTGCTTGTGTTCCCTCTTTGCTGGCTGTCTCTCTCTCTGTCAAATAAATAAATAAAATCTTAAAAAAAAAAAAAAAAAGAAATAGTGTGATTTTGAACTGCCAAGAAAGTCTCATTTTAAAGTGCATTTAACTGTGAATGATAGTTTTGAATTAGGTAATTAAGACCTTTCGTTTTATCCCCATGAAGCATATTACACTACTCTGAGGGTAACGGTTTGCAGATCAGCCTCCCCATTAGATTGTGAGCACCTCAAGGGCAAGGGCTAGAATGTATCCTAATCATCCTTTTCTCCCAGTTTGATACAAAATGAATACTTAATAATAAATATTTATCACAAAAATTAGGACCAACACTTTCTTTGAGACAGGAGTCTAGATAACCGTCAAAAAGCATAGCACAGTGAATATATGTGTGCATGCACACACACAAATGGATAATACCCAGTGCTGTGCTTGTTAGTGAATTAAAAATTTAGAGAGAGAGGAAAAAATAATCCACTAATTGTACAGCTCGTCTCAGACATCAGAGGTCAAGATTATTATTATAGGGATTTATATCTTTTGTCCCAAATGCACATTTTATATAAATATTCCTGAATAATTCTTAGATATTTTACCAAATATCAGTCTAAACATAGCCCATCTTATTTTGGTGATTGCTTTTTCTTTACTATACCATGAAAAGAGCAAACTGGACACGTAAAACCTTCATAATTAAACAAATTATCAATCAGTAGTCTTCTACTTAACATGGCAACTTAGAAACTTTAGGAAATGGTTTAATGAATATTATATACAGAAGAGGAGAGACTCCCCAAGCTGAGAGCTCTTAAGTAAGGTTTACTGAGGTATAACTTACATATAGTAAAATTCACTCTTTTTAGTACATAGTTCTATGATTTTGGCAGACACAGAGAATCCATAACCACAATTAAGAACATCTCCATCAGCCCAAAATTCTTCCTGGTGCTCCTTTGTAGTCAACACTCCCCACAACCACTGATCAGCATGCTGTTTCTACAGGTTTTTTTTTTTTTCTTTTCACAATGTCATTTAAAAAAAATCATACAGTGTGTAGTCTTTTTTCACTTATAATACAATTGAGATCATCCATGTTGTTGCACAAATCAGTAATCTGTTCCTCTTTATTGTTGAGTAATATTCCATTGTATCATCTAACACATTTTGTTCATCCATGTTACCAGTTAAAGGACAAGTGGGTTGTTTCTAGCTTTTAACAATTAGGAAAAAACTGCTATAGATTTTTATATGAACGTTGCTGGGCAAATAGCCAGGAGTGGGAATGCTGGGTGGTATGGTAAGTATATGTTTAATTTTATAAGTAATCGTCAAACTGTTTTCCAAAATGGCTATATGAGCAATTTGCATTCCTCCCCACCAGCAACGTCTGAGAGTTCAAGCGTAACTCGATTATTACTTAGTACTAATTTCTAGTATGGCTCTGTACTTTTACACCTATGAATTAAAGCCAGTTCTTTCCACAATTTAGTGTTAATGGTTTGTAAAGTACTCTTCCATTTACAAACCAGTCACTGATCATTTGGTATGAATCTTAAATGCTACTTTATAACACTTTCAAAGAGAAATATCAGTGAAAATTACTCTTTCAAATCCCATCTATGAGGAGTCAAATCTGGTCATTTTATCTGGATCAACAAGCTACAAGGCCAAACAAAAAGTACTCCTAGTAAACAGAACAAACCAAAGCATGTATTATATATCTATCAGTGGAACTGGTTTTCCAACATTCAGATGAGTTTATCCACAGCATCAACAATCATATTAAACATCTTTATCAAAAGTATAATTCTCTTTAGATTAGGAAGCAAAAGGAAGCTTCAAGAAAATATTTAAAAACTTATCATAAATACTTTGTCCACTATTACAAAAAAATGCTTTAAAAAGGGGGTCTGGAATTTTGATACATTGTTGATGAGCATGAAGAAACTGGTATATATCCATTTTGGAAAATGCTTCTATTAACAACCCATTACCGAGAGAATTGAGCATTATGTCCACACAAAAACTCGTACATAAATGTTAATAGCGGCATTAGTCATAATAGCCCCAAATGGGAAACAACCCCAAATCCATCAATTGATGAAAGGGTAAACAAAATGTGATATACCCACACACTGGAATATCACTCAGCCATAAAAAGGACTGAAATAGCCATATATGCTACAACATGGGTTAACCTCGAACACATCATGCTGAGTGAAATAAGCCAGGCACAAACGGCCATATGTTGGATGATTCTGACCTATGAAATGCCCAGGTTAGGCAAATCCACAGGGAAAGTAGAATAGTGGTTGCCAGGGGCAGGGGTGGGTAGAAAGAAAAAGGGGGAATGAGGAATGACTACTAATGGGTATGAAATCTCTTGTTGGAATGATAAAAATGTTCTGGAATTAGATAGTGATGATTGCACAATTATGTGAATATGCTAAAAAGCCACTGAATTGTATGTACCTGTTAAAAGGATAAATTTTATGGTATGTGAATTATATTTCAATTAAAATACCCATTGACAGGAGAATGGATAAGCTGTGGTATATTCACAGAAAAGATATTATAGAGCAATGAAAACAAATGAAGACAACGATTAGCAAAAATACAGATGGATTTCACAAACCATGCTGAGAGGAGCTGGTACTAAAGAACATACAATATTATTACATAAACCCAAACAATATACTGTTTAGGAACATACGTTTGTGGTTAAATTTAAAAGAAAAGTACAAGGGCACCTGGATGGCTCAGTCGGTTAAATAACTGACTCTTGGTCTCAGGTCATGATCTCAAGGTCGTGAGATTGAGTCCTGTGTTGGGCCCTGTCTCCCCCCTCCCTCTGCCCTTCCCCCTGCCTCTAAAAATAAAAATGAAAACAAGAAAAGTACAAGGAGGATATTAAATTTAGAACATAACATCCATGAACTTAAAAATAAAAGAAAAAAAAAAGCTCTGCTTCTTGCTAGTAGGATTTTATAATTTAAGAAGTTATATACCACAGTGTTCAGGCAGAAGTGTAGGAAGGCAATTTTTCCCCCCCAATCTGAGAGGTGCACTGGGCTGGAAAGAAGAAAATCTCCAAATCTCTGTTCTACCATTAACTAGTTGTGAAACCTTAGGGGCGTCATTAGAATCTTTGGTAGCTTTAGTGTTGTCCCGCATAAAACAAGGGGTTTGTATCAACAGCTCTCCCACCTCTGAAACTTTATGAGACAATGTTCCACAACCACTATTTATACACGATAAACAGCATGCCTGCAATTCCAAGTTCTCCAGTACTACAACATCTGCAGCTAATGTTAAATGTTTGGAAAATGCTTCTACTTCAGTAGTAAAATCTCATAACCTCATTCTCTTCAGTTTTTGGTTAAATTACTACAAAGGAATGCTATCAGTTGTAGTGATAATCTGAAACCAGTCTGCATGCATGTAGCTTCTACCATCATTTTCCTTTTCCAGGCACTCTCTTTTTAATTTTTTTTAAGGGGGGGAGGGTGGGTTTTTTAAGAAAGGAGAGAGCTTCTCCAGGTACTCTCACCCTGGTAATAATAGATTTTCTCCCCAAGCCAAAAAGAAGAGATTCACACAAAACACTCAAAAAGCACAATCATAGGGGCGCCTGAGTGGCACAGCGGTTAAGCGTCTGCCTTCGGCTCAGGGCGTGATCCCGGCGTTATGGGATCGAGCCCCACATCAGGCTCCTCTGCTATGAGCCTGCTTCTTCCTCTCCCACTCCCCCTGCCTGTGTTCCCTCTCTCGCTGGCTGTCTCTATCTCTGTCGAATAAATAAATAAAATCTTAAAAAAAAAAAAAAAGCACAATCATAAGTCTCTTACACCTGGCAAAGAAAGTAATGTGGTAAAGGTTAAAAACACTGATTCAAGAAGTCAGAAATATGAACTGTATTTCCTTCTCCATATGCACAGTATGGGGAAGGAGAGTTTCTGAGTCATCTAGTCACATCTAAGCACACAATTTGTGGCACCAAGAAGTCAGTATCATAGTCAGAGCAGGCATTCCCACGGCCTCTACTCGGGACACCACACTCAGCTGAACATCCTACTACTATCAACTATCATTTAAAGGGTATTTAAAAGTGACACATTAACAACCCAGGAGAGACAGCTTCACTGGACAATTCTACCAAGCATTTAAAGAAGAATTAACACCAATTCTCCTGAAACTCTTCCAAAAAATTGAAGAGAACACTTCCAAACTCACTCTATGAGGCCAGAATTACCATGATATGAAAGCCAAAGCCACTGTAAGAAAACTACAAAACAATATTGCTGATAAATACTGATGTAAAAATCCTCAAAATACTAGCAAACTGAATCCAACAGCACATTAAAAAGATTATACACCATGTCCAAGTGGAATTTATTCCTGGAATGCAAGAATGGTTCAACATACCAAATTCATCCAATATAGTACACCATAACTCATTACAAGAACAAAGAACAAAGGGGCGCCTGGGTGGCTCAGTCGTTAAGCATCTGCCTTTGCTCAGGTCATGATCCCCGGGTCCTGTGACTGAGTTCCGCCTCGGCCTCCCTGCTTCTTGGGAAGCCTGCTTCTCCCTCTCCCACTCCTCCTGCTTATGTTCCCTTCCACCCTGTCTCTCTCTGTCAAATAAATAAATAAAATCTTTAAAAAAAGAAAAGAACAAAGAACAAAAACCACATGATTATCTCAACTGACACAATAAAAGGCATTTGCCAAGATTTAACACCCTCAATGATAAAAGCATTCAAACTAGGAATATAAGGGAACTATCTCAACATAATAAAGGCCATTAAGAGAAGCCCATAGCTAACATCATACTCAATGGTGAACGACTGAAAGCTTTTCCTCTAAGATCAGGAACTAGGCAAGGATGGCTGTTCTAGCCATTCCTATTCAATTTCATATTGAAAGTTTCAGCCAAAGGAGTTAGGCAAGAAAAAGAAATAAACAGCATCTAAATTGGAAAGGAAGATGTAAAATTATCTCTGTCTGCAGATGACAGACTTTTGTATGTATAAAACCCTAGAGATTTCACAAAAGAAAATTGTGGGAATATATTCAGCAAACTTGCAGGATACAAAGTCAACACACAAAAATCAGTTGTGTTTCTATACACTAACAATGAGCAATCTGAAAATTAAGAAAACAACTCCAGGGGTGCCTGGTGGCTCAGATGGTTGGGCATCTGCCTTCGGCTCAGGTCGTGATCCCAGGGTTCTGGGATCAAGCCCCGCGTTGGGCTCCATGCTCAGTGGGGAGCCTGCTTCTCCTTCTCCTCTCTACTTGTGCTCTCTCACTCTCTCTCTCTCTCTCAAATAAATACATAAATAAATCTTCAACAAAAAGAAGGAAAACAACTCCACTTATAATACCATCAAAAAGAATAAAATCCATTTGGTTAGAAATAAACCTAAATCAGGAGGTGAAACTGAAAACTACAAAACAATGCTGAAAGAAAACACAAATAAATGGAAAGACATCCCATGTCCATGGATTGAAAAACTTTGTAAGATGTCCATACTACCAAAAGATTCAACACAATCCCTATTATCAAACCCCCAACAGAATTTTTTGCAGAAATAGAAAAGTTCATCTTAAAATTCATATGGAATCTCAAGGGACGCTGAATAGCCAAAACTACTTTGAAAAAGAAAAACGTTGGAGGACTCACACATCCTGATTTCAAAACATATTACAAAGCTACAGTAATCAAAACAGTGTGGTACTGGCATGCAGACAAACAGGCCAACAGAATAGAGAACCCAGAGATAAACCCTCATATACAGTGTCAAAAGATCTATTTGACAAGGATGCCAAGACCACTCAAGGGGGAAAAAAGTCTCCTTATTAAATGGTGCTGGAAATACTGGACATCAACATGCAAAAGAACAAAGCTGGATTCTTATCTCATACCATATACAAAAATTAACTCAAAATTATTAAAGACCTAAGTGTAAGATATAAAACTATAAAATTCCTAGAAGAAAAACATAGGGAAAGAGTTTCATGACGTTGAAATGGACAATGATTTCTCAGATATGACACCCAAAGCACAGGCAATAAAAGCAAAAAAGACAATTGGGATTACATCAAATGTACAAACTTTTGTGCATCAAAGGACACAACAGAGTAAAAAAGCAACCTACAGGGGCGCCTGGGTGCCTCAGTCAGTTGAACGATCAACTCTTAATCTCAGGGTCATGAGTTCAACCTCAGCACTGGGCTCCACACTCAGCGTAGTGCCTACTTTACAAAAAAAAAAAAAAAAGCAACCTACTGAATGGAAGAAAATATCTGCAAATCATATATCTGATAAGGGGTTAATAACCAGAATATACAAAAAACTTGTACAACAACCCAAATAACCCACTTTAAAAAATGGGCAAAAGACTAAAATAGACAGTTCTCCAAGTTTGATAAACAAATGGCCAACAGCATATGAAGATGCTCAACATCACTAATCAACAGGAAACTACAAATCGAGGGGTGCCTGGGTGGCTCAAGTGATGTAAGTGTCCAACTCTTGATTTTGGCTCAGGTCATGACCTCAGGATTGTGAGCTCAAATCCCACTTGTAGCTCTGCACTGGGCATGGAGACTGCTTGGGATTTCTCTCTCTTTCTCTCCCTTTGGCCCTCCCCCCTCCTCCACTCCTGCATGCTCTTTCAAATAAATAAATAAATAAATAAATAAATAAATAAATAAATAAATAAGTGCCTGGGTGGCTCAGTCGGGTAAACATCCAACTCTTGATTTCTGCTCAGGTCACGATCTCAGGATCATGAAATCAAGCCCCACGTTGGGTTCCACACTGAGCATGGAACCTGCTTAAGATTCTGTTGTCCTCACCCTCTGACCCTCCCCTCCAACCCCACTTGCAAGCCTGTGTGTTCGAGAGAGAAAGAAAGAAAGAAAGAAAGAAAGAAAGAAAGAAAGAAAGAGGCGCCTGGGTGGCTCAGCCGTTCAATGTCTGCCTTTGGCTCAGGTCATGATCCCAGGGTCCTGGGATGGAGCCCCGCATCAGGCTCTCTGCTCGGCAGGAAGCCTGCTTCTGCCTCTCACACTCCCCTTGCTTATGTTCCCTCTCTGGCTGTCTCTCTCTGTCAAATAAATAAATAAAATCTTCAAAAAAAAAAAAAAAAAGAAAGAAAGAAAGAAAAAAAAAAGAAAAACACAAATCAAAAATACAAATCAAAACTATAATGAGATTATCAACTCCCACTCATTAAGACACTTACTACATAAAAAAAAAACTAAAATAAATATTGGCAAGAATGTAGAGAAATAGGAATCCTAGCACACCACTGGTAGGACTGTAAAATGGTTCAACTGCTATGGAAAATGATACATTGCTCAAATAATTTAAAATAGGGTGCCTGGGTGGCTCAATCAGTTAAGCGTCTGCCTTCGGCTCAGGTCATGATCCCAGCGTCCTGGGATGGAGCCCCAGTTTGGGCTCCCTGCTCAGCGGGGAGCCTGCTTCTCCCTCTCCCTCTGCTGCTCCCCATGCTTGTGGCTCTCTTGCTCTGTCAAATAAATAAATAAAGTCTTTCAAAAAAATTAAAAATAGAATACCACATTACTATGTGATCCAGCAATCCCACTTCTGAGTGTGTGTATACATATGTACATACATACATATACATATCCAAAAAAATTAAAAGTTGGGTCTCAAAAAGATTTGTACATCCATGTTCAAAGCAGCACTATTCACAACACCCAAAAAGTAGAAGCAACACGAATGTCCACTGAAGAATGAATGGATAAACAAAATGTAGTATATACATACAATGGAATACAAGCCTTAAAAAGGAAGGAAATCCCGTTACGTGCTACAATATGGATGAACTTTGAGAACATTACACTAAATGAAATAAACCAGTCACAAAAAGACAAATACTGTATGTATGATTCCACTTATAGGAAGTATCTAAACTAGTAAAATTCATGGAAACAGAGTAGAATGATGGTTTTCAGGGGCTGGGAGAAGGGGGAAAGAGAACGTACAGACTCACATTTGCAAGATGAAAAGAAGTTCTGGAGATCTGTTTCACAACAATGTGAATGTACTTAATTTAAAATGTACTTAATTAAAAATGGTAAGTTTTGTGTGTTGTGTATTTTTACAACTTTTAAAAAGTGAGACATTCATCCATTCAACAAAGTACTCTGTAGCTATTTTAAAACAGATGATGAAGACTAAAGTAAATATCTAAGTATTAATGTGGAAGAAATACTAAGTTTTAAAAAGAAAATTGTAAGACAGTATATGAAGTCTAATTAACTTCTGTGTTTAGTAAAACCATATAGGGGGACGTACACATTGGTAGTAGGCTGATAACTACCCTCAAAGACGCTAGATTTTAATCCCTAGAGCTTGTAAATTTCACCTTATTTGGAAAAAGGGTTGCTGTAGATGTGATTAAATTAAGGATCTTGAGTTGGGGAGATTATCCTGGATTATCCGAATGGGCCCTAGGTGCAATCACATATATCCTTCTAATAGGGAAAGAGAGGGAAATTTAACACACACAGAGAAGGCCACATAAAGGCAGGAAGGAGCAAGATTAGAAGAGGCTGAAGCGATGTGACACAAACTAAGGAATGCCAACAACCACCAGAAGAGGCAAGGAAGGGATTCTCCCCAAGAGCCTCTGGAGGAACATGGCCCTGCCTTGATTTTAGTCCCCATAAGACCGACCTAAACTGTGTACTTCTGGCTTCCAGAACTGTGAAAGAGCAAATTTCTGTTGTTTAAAGCCACCAGATTTGTGGTGATTTGTTACAGAAGCCATAGAAAACGAATACAACTTTGTACATATTTGAAATCACATATAAATTTTCTGGAAGGATCCACAGAAAACTGTTAACAATGACTACTTCTAAGAAGTATGTTTAAGGGGCTGGCCAAAGAACTTTACTTTTTCACTTTAATACCTAGCCTGCCTGTCTGTCTGTCTTTCTTTCTTTCCTTTCCTTTCTTTTCTTTTCTTTCTTTTTTTGAAGATTTGATTTATTTAAGAAAGAGAGAGAGAGAGCGGAAGTCAGAGCAGAGGGACAGCAGACTCCATGCTGAGTGGGGCTCAATCCCATGACCTTGAGGATCACGACCTGAGCCAAAGCCAAGAGTTGGACACTTAACCAACTGAGCCACCCAGAAGCCCTCTTAGCCATTCCTTTTTTTTTTTTTTTTTTTTAAGATTTTATTTATTCGACAGAGAGACAGCCAGCGAGAGAGACAGCTAGCCAAGCAGGGGGAGTGGGAGAGGAAGAAGCAGGCTCATAGTGGAGGAGCCTGATGTGGGGCTCGATCCCATAACACCAGGATCACGCCCTGAGCCGAAGGCAGACGCTTAACTGCTGTGCCACCCAGGCGCCCCTTAGCCATTCCTTTTTAAAACAAAAAACAAAAACAAGTTTCAATGTTTTTAAAAGCTCTAAAACTTTAAAATTCCAGCTAGGAAACTTGGAGCTGGTTTTGTCTATACTCATCCCATAAACTAAGCCTCACTTCTCCCCCTTAACATTTTTTGGGCACCACATCTCCTTTGAAAGAAGGAACTGAATCTTATTTATTACCCCAGCATCTAGCAGAGTGCTTTGAACTCTAACATAATTCCTAAAATAGCGCCATTTCATCAAACCACAGAAGTCTTAAATATATAATAAATGTGTTCCTTCAGTTATTTATAAATAAAATTTTGTATGTTGAATGTGTATTTCAAATATGTCAGAAAAATATATTTAATGGAATTCTGAAGTAAGCCCTTTTTCAAAGTGTGAAAACACTCAGCAACAGATTTAAAATTTTATGAGAGTTTTGCCACTGTTTTCTTAGTTACCCATTTTTATTATAAAATTTATTGAAAGAGGGTAATTTTAATTTTAGAATCTTTGACTTTGGCAAAGCCATGGCAGTAGAACAGTTGTTTGCAATAAATCTGATTGTAGAGAGCTCCAGTCAAGATTAAATTCAATCTAAACCTGCCATGTTGGGCTCTGGAGTTAGATCTAAGACTTGCTTTGTCACACACTAGCTGAGCCTCAGTTTCATCATCTGTCCTAACAGTATGATCTTCATGTGGTTCCTTATTTAATACACACTTCTGGAGCATTCCCTATGGGCCAGGCACTATTCTAAGCACTTCACATGTACAGACTCATTTAAATTCTTAAAACTCTAAAGTTAATATTATCATCTCCATTCTACAGACAAGGAAACTGAGGCATAGAGATTAAGCAATTTGCCTGATGTTTCAACTAAATGTTGTAAAAATCAAATGAGATTTTGCTTTATACATGTTAGGAATCCCCCCTAACATCCACGTTTTCCCCCTGCCCCACAAGTACATTTGCTTGTCAGATCATGTGAGGTTACTGTTAGGCACTCAGCTACGAGCTAAGTATAGGTTGAATAGTATAGTAGCCCAGGGGCCAGCTACTATGAGGGTTTAACAGAGGCACCTAATCTAGACTCGGGTCAGGGAAGGTCTCCCCGAGAAATTGATACAGGCATACCTCACTTTATTGCAGTTTCCAGATACTGTGGTTTTTACAAATTGAAGGTTTGTGGCAACCCTGCATCAGGCAAGTCTATGGGCACCATTTCCCCAATAGCATTTACTCACTGTCTATGTCAGATTTTGGTCAATCTCACAATGCTTCAAACTTACGGTGCTGTTATGATCAGTGTTTTGGTGATCTGTGATCAGTAATCTTTTTTTTTTGATTGGTGATCTTTGATATTACTTTTGTAATTGTTTTGGGGCACCATGAACCATACCCATGCAAGACAGCAAACTTAATCGATAAAGGTTGTTGGGTTCTGACTGCTCCACCAACTGGCCTTTCAAGCCTCCCTATTCTCTCTCTCTCTCCTCAGGCCTCCCTATTCTCTGAGACACAACAATATCAAAATTAGGCCAATTAACAACCCTACAAAGACCTCTAAATGTTTAAGTGAAAAGAAAACTTGCATGTTTCTCACTTTAATATTTTACTTATTTTTTAAGTAGGCTCTATGCCCAACTGGGGCTCAAACTCATGACCCTGAGATCAAGAGCTGCATGCTCTACTGACTGAGCCAGCCAGGTGTCCCACATTTCTCACTTTAAATCAAAAGCTAGAAATGATTAAGCTTAGTGTGGAGGGCATGTCCAAAGCTAAGATAAGCCAAAAGCTAGACCTCTTATACCAGTTAGCCAAGTTATGAATGCAAAGGAAAAATTCTCGAAAAAAAATTAAGAGTGCTACTCTAATGAATGCAGAAATGGTAAGAAAGCAAACAGTCTTACTGCTGATATGGAGAAAGTTTTAGTTGTCTGGATAAAATATCGAACCAGTTACAACATTCTCTTAAGCCAAAGCCTAACTGAGAGCAAGGCCCTGAGTCTCTTCAATTAATTCTGTGAAGAGAGGTAAAGCTGCAGAAAAGTCTGAAGCTAGCAGAGGCTGGTTCATGAGGCTTAAGGAGAGTAATCTCCCTAACATCAAAGTGCAAAGTGAAGCAGCAAGTGCTGACGGAGAAGCTGCAGCAAGTTATCCACAAGATCTAGCTAAGATACCAATGAAGGTGGCCTCACTAAACAACAGATTCCAATGTAGATGAAGCCTCCTATGGCTTTCATAGCTAGAGAGGAGAAATCAACGCCTGGCTTCAAAGGACAGGGTGACTCTCCTGTTAGGGGCTAACGTAGTGGGTGACTTTAAGTTAAAGCCAATGTATATTTACCATTCTGAAAATACTAGGACCCTTAGAATTATGCTAAATCTACTCTGCCTGTATAAACCAACCAACAAAGCCTGCATGACAGCACATCTGTTTCTAACAGTTTACTGAATGTTTTAAGCCCGCTGTTGAGACCTACTGCTCAGCAAAAAAAAAAAAAAAAAAAAAAAAAGATTCACTTCAAAATATTACTGCTCAGGGGTGCCTGGATGAGTCAGTCGGTTAAGCGTCTGCCTTTGGCTTGGGTCATGATACCAGGGTCCTGGGATCGAGCCCCGCATCAGGCTCTCTGCTCAGCAGGGGGCCTGATTCTCTCTCCCCCTCTGCCTACTTGTGCTCCGTCAAATAAATAAAATCTTCAAAATATTACTGTTCATTGACAATGCACCTAGTCACCTAAGAGCTCTGATGGAGATGTACAAGATTAATGATCTTTGCATGCCTGCGAACACAACATCCATTCTGCAGCCCATAGATCAAGGAGTAACTTTGACTTTTAAATTTTATTATTTATAAAATGCATGCCATAAGCCTGTAGCTGCCATAGAGATTCCTCTGATAGACCTGGGCAAAGTCAATTGAAAACCATTTAAGTGCCATTAAGAACATTCATGACTCATGGGAAGAGGCCACAATATCGACATTAACGGGAGTTTGGAAGAAGCTGATTCCAGCTCTCGTGGAGGACTTTGAGGGGCTCTAGACTTCAGTGGAGGAAGTAATTGCAGATGTGGTAGAAACAGCAAGAGAACTAGAATCTGAAGTGGAGCCTGAATATGTGGCTGAACTGCTGCCATCTCATGATAAAACTTTAATGGAAAAGGAATTGCTTCTGATGGATGAGCAAAGAAAGTGATTTCTTGAGACAGAATCTACTCCTGGTGAAGATGCTGTGAAGACTACTGAAGTGACAGCACAGGATTTGAAATATCACATAAACTTAGTTGGTAAAGCAGCAGCAGGGGGTTGCCTGGGTGGCTCAGTCAGTTAAGCATCTGCTTAAGCTCAGGTCATGATCCCAGGGTCCTGGGATCGAGTCCTGCATCGGGCTCCTTGCTCGGCATGGAGCCTGCTTCTCCCTCTGCCTGCCACTGCCCTCTGCTTGTGCTCTCTCTCTCTCTCTCTGACAAATAAATAAACTAAAAAAAATCTTAAAAAAAAAAAAAAAAGCAGCAGCAGGGTTTGAGAGGCTGACTCCAATTTTTAAAGAAGTTCTACTGTGGGTAAATGCTATCAAACAGCATCACAAGCTACAGAGAAATTGTTTGTGAAACGAAGAATCCATCGATGCAGCAAACTTCACTGGTGTCTTATTTTAACAAATTGCCACAACCACTCCACCTTCAGCAACCATCACCCTGATCAGTTAGCAGCCATCAACATCAAGGCAATACCTTCTACCAGCGAAAAGATTACAAACGCTGAAAGCTCAGGTGATGGTCAGCATATATAACAGATATATTTTTAGAGAGAGAGCATGCACAAGCAAGTGGGGGGGAGGGGGCAGAGGGAGAGAATCTTAAGCAGGCTCCATGCTCAGCATAGAGCCTGATGTGGGGCTCAATCTCATGACCCTGAGACCATGACCTGAGCCAATATCAAGAGTCAGACACTTAATTGACTGAGCCACCCAGGTGCCTCACACAATATATTTTAAGGTACACACATTGGTTTTTTAGACATAATGCTATTGCACACTTAACAAAGTACAGTGTAGTGTAAACATAACTTTTATATACACTGGGAAACCAAAAAAATTCAATTGACTCACTTTATTGTGGTATTTCCTTTATTCAGTGGTCTGGAATTGAACCTGCAGTATCTCTGAGGTATGCCCGTAATTAAGGCTGAGAACTAAAGGAAATTAATAGGGACTAGCCCAGGCAAAGGGATAATGAGTGGGGACAATAAAGAATGTTACAGGCTTGGGGCGCCTGGGTGGCACAGCGGTTAAGCGTCTGCCTTCGGCTCAGGGCGTGATCCCGGTGTTCTGGGATCGAGCCCCACATCAGGCTGCTCTGCTATGAGCCTGCTTCTTCCTCTCCCACTCCCCCTGCTTGTGTTCCCTCTCTCGCTGGCTGTCTCTCTCTCTGTCGAATAAATAAATAAAATCTTAAAAAAAAAAAAAAAGAATGTTACAGGCTTGTGTGTGAAAGCCCAAAAGAGCTAAGCAAAAGTAAAAAACAGAATTGTAACTCCAGTGGCCAAACAGGGGCTAAAAAGGGCCATATTATACAAACCCATGACTTTATGCAAGAAAGGAGTACTACAGATTGCCTGGCAACTATCAAACGCTCATGAAACAGTAACTGCCATTATTGTGTTGTTATAAGTATCATCCCAGTCATTCAGGGATTTTAGATTCAGTTCAGACTTTAACCCGTATTTCAGTCTTCTGGTCTAAGAAAGGCCTAAGTTAGCACAGAGCTCTCAGGACCAAGAAAGACAAGTCTTCCCTGGTTTAAAACAAACTGCTTCTTTGGGTGTACAGATAATCTATTCCTTTTTATCCTATAGAAAGCAGATTTACTATTTATTAAAAAGTAAATGCCATTTTGTAATACTCAAAGGGACTGTCCATATTTTGTCTGGAGGAATCTCCCACATTAAACATTGCTCAAAATAAGCAAGTACCTCAGAAGCATAAAAAAACGGTTTTATTTACTGCACAGAGATTTCTGATATGAGATTTGGTCTTTACTCCCAAATGAAGCACTCATACTAGTTCTAGACTAGGAGGCTTTCACGAGATTTTTTTTTTTTTTTAAGATTTTATTTTCAAGTAACCTCCATACCCAGCATGGGGCTCAAACTCACAACCCCAAGATCAAGAGTCACATGCTCTACCAACTGAGCCAGTCAGGTGCCCCTCATGAGACTTAAAAAAAAAAAAGAAAATCATTGATTTATTTGAGAGAGAGAGAGAGAGAGAGAGCACAAGCAAGCATGTCCAAGTGGGAGGGGAGGGGCCGAGGGAGTGGGAGGGGCCGAGGGAGAGGGAGAGGGAGAGGGAGAGAGAATCCCAAGCAGACTTCTCAGTGAGCGTGGAGCCCAATGTGGGACTCAATCTCAAGACCCTGAGATCATAACCTGAGCCAAAACCAAGAGTCAGATGCTTAACTGACTGTGCCACCCAGGTGCCCCTCATGAGACATTTTTTTTTTTTTTAAAGAATGCACATTAAAAAAAAAAAAAGACTGGGGCGCCTGGGTGGCACAGCGGTTAAGCGTCTGCCTTCGGCTCAGGGCGTGATCCTGGCGTTATGGGATCAAGCCCCACATCAGGCTCCTCTGCTATGAGCCTGCTTCTTCCTCTCCCACTCCCCCTGCTTGTGTTTCCTCTCTCGCTGGCTGTCTCTATCTCTGTCGAATAAATAAATAAAATCTTTAAAAAAAAAAAAAACCAAAAGAAAAATGTGGAATAACAGTACTGAAAAAAATTCTTAAAATCTACAAATTAGATACTTCATAGTACAAGTGGATAAGGACATAAAATTATTATTTAAAAAAAAAAAACCATTGTGGGGGCACCTGGGTGGCTCAGTCATGGGGCATCTGCCTTTGGCTCAGGGTGTGATCCTGGGATCCTGGGATCAAGCCCCACATTGGGCTCCTCCGCTGGGAGCCTGCTTCTTCCTCTCCCACTCCCCCTGCTTGTGCTCCCTCTCTTGCTGGCTGTCTCTCTCTCTGTCAAATAAATAAATAAAAAAATTAAAAAAAAAACATTGTGAATAAATAAAAAAAAATAAAACAACAAAAGTGATTAGGGAGTAAGATGTTCTAGTATACTAATAATCATTTAAACTTTTCAGGATAATCTATTACTGCCACAGACGTATGAGGGACTCTTGCACCAAATCTAAATGGTTCCAATATGGCTTTTTTGAATTTTAATGTTTTACATTTTGTAGTTTTTCTTCCTCAATCCTTTTGATCAAGCTAACACTTTAAGTTAGCTTGTAGCAGTGCTGCCTTTTTAAGTTTTAGCTCTTGATTTAAAGAACCAAGCAAGCTGAAACTGTGCCTAAGAGAGAATAGGATCTATTTGAGGGAAGCCAATAAAATCTGTGATATCTACTTAGGCTGCTGAAAAACCTTTTTTGGTTTATTTCCTGGTCGTTGACTTTCAGATACATAAAATGCTACTTTAAGTCTTAGGATTGAAAAATGAAAAAACAATACAAAACAAATACGCATCCACATTAAACGAATGAATTTCATTTCAAGAAATTCTTGAAACTACTCAATTTTTTTCTCATTTTTATAGAAAGGATCTAAAAATCACTTTAATTAATAACAAATCTCTAAAAAATAAGAGATCAAAGAAGTAGGTCTCTTATCTCTTCATAAAATAACAAAAATCATGTTTGAAGAGACAAGGTCAAGAGACATGAGGTCATCATGGCTTATCTGACACCATAGCTATGACAAAAATATTTGACCATTCCAGCTGAGTCAGAATTTATGCTTTGAATGCATCTCTAAACAAAGATCATATCCCAGGTCAAATAACTGCTGTTACCAAGTCATGGAAAACAATGTTTTCTGTGGCACTTAAAAAGTGTTAATTGGGGGGTAAAGTTAGATCTCAGTAAAAAGCAAGTTACAAAGAGGACATCTGTTTGGGACCTAAGCTTCCTCTGAATGTTGGAGAGAACTGTATGCATTCATACTAAGTTTAATAAACAGACAGAAAGATACAGAAACAATTGTATGTATATGCATATACATGGGTTAGCATACACACATATATTACTTAGCTCTGTTCACTGAGAGGGCCTAGATATAATGACACCCCCAGCAATAAGCACACAGAGCACCGAGATCTTGGTTTCTATAAATCACTGTCCAGTAAAAGGAACCACGGCTCCTTGGAGAAATGACTGATTCTAGGGTTGGGCCAGGGAAAATGTCTGGGGCACCCAGAAAGTAAGGAAATGCTGAAAAAGAAAAAAAGGATGGAGACATGTCAAAGGGACAAAGGAGCAAACATGAAAGATCTCCCAATGGTCAAAGCTGGAACAATTGAGCAAAAAAATAAGTAACACAGAATCCAATTATAACCAAAAGTACAAAATAGATATACTGATATTGAGAAATGGTTGAATAAAGAAATGAATTGGGGGAGAAGAGACAAATCTTCCTTCCGAAATTTCAAATAATAAATGCAGATACTCTTAAGTGGTACTTAAGCCCCCCACCCACTCTGAGGGTGGGCTAGACTTAGTGATTCACTTCCAAAGAATCAGTATAGAAAAGGAAAACTAGTAACCTCATGATATTAACATGGCAAACACTACCTTAACCAAGTGATCAAGATCAATATCATTGGTGATATCATGTTGATGTCACATATCCTGATATGAAATGACAGTATTCTGTGGCATTCTTTCCATAAACATGTAACTCTTGCCTAATAACAAGAGACATATCAGATAAACTCAAGGAGGGACATTACACAAAATAACTGCACAAGGAACTGTATGTAAGCACTGTACTTTGTTGATAAAGTTGTTTCCCATCAGAGTATGGGTTAACAACTCTGATGCTGCTATAGATGTATACTGGAATTGAACAACTAAGTAAATGGATGGCGGAAGCCAGGTTTCTACTGTTGATGTGGAAATTCACAGATCAGCAAGGGGAGAAGGCTAGAATGATCTATGTGGTAATGGACTAGAATTGGAGGTATCAGTAAGAACTCATGTTTAACTTAATAAATATAGTTACAGATGATTATACACAGAAATATTTACAGACAGGTCTATATACAAGAGTTAGTATAAAACTAACTCTGCTCCGTTAGCTTAGAGGGCTTAAAAGAAAGCAGCAATGAGGGCGCCTGGGTGGCTCAGTCAGTTAAGCATCTGCCTTCGGCTCAGGTCATGATACCGGAGTCCTAAGGTGGAGTCCTGCATCTGGCTTCCTGCTCAGTGGGGAGTCTGCTTCTCCCTCTGCCCTTCACCAGCTTGTGCTCTCTCTCTCTCAAATAAATAAATAAAATCTTAAAAAAAAGAAAAGAAAGCAAGCAGCAATGAGAACACTTAGTGCCCAAATCTTGGTTTCTTATACCATTCTTCAATAAAAGGAAGCAGAGCTCCTTGGAGAAATAGCTGATTTTAGCACTGTGACAAGAAATACACGAGATGAGCATGGAGCACCTTGTAGTGCCAGAAAGTAGGGGAATGTTAAAAAATGATTATATTAAACACACACACACACACACACACACACACACACACACACACTGATGTCGGTATGTTAAAGGGGCACGAGTTAACTAAAAGAGCTCCCAAAGGACAAAGCTGGAACAATCTGAGCAATAAAGTAGTATTGGAATATAACAAAGTATAAAATAGATATCCTTCATTCCATATTGATGTAAGTAAATACTTGACTAAATTAATAAATGAGGAACTAGAGACAAATTTCCCATGCAGAAGAATTCCAAATAAGTTATGTAGATACTCTACCCCAAAGAACAGGTAGCATAACTCTTCATTCCTTAAATGTAGGCAGCACAGTTACTTTTTTCTAAAGAGGACAGTATGGAATGCGGAAAAAAAATTTACTTTATAGAGGAGTAACCTGACAAACATTACCTCAGCCAGGTGATCAAAGTCAATATCAACAGTCATAAATCATACTGATAGCATGTATCCTTGATATGATATGATGAAACTAGCACTTTCTCTTGCCATCATCCTCTCCAAAACACATAACCCCAGTCTAACCATGAGAAAAACATCAGATGAATTCCAGTAATGGGACACCCTAAAATATCTTGACCAATACCCCTAAAAATTTCAATAGAAAGTTAAAAAAAAGGGGGGGGCACCTGGGTGGCTCAGTTGGTTAAGTGTCCAACTCTTGATCTTGGCTCAGCTCATGATCTCAGGGTCGTGAGATCAAGCCCTGTGGCAGGCCCCAGCAGGCTCCACACTGAGTGTGGATTCTCTCTTTGTCCCCCACCACTTGCATGTGAGTGTGCACATCTGCCCTTTCTTTCCCTCAAAAAATAAAAATAAAAAAATAACAACAGAGGGGGCACCTGGTGGCTCAGTTGGTAGAGCATGTAATCTTGATCTCAGGGTTGTGAGTTCGATCCCCACATTGGGTGTGAAGCCTACTTAAAAAATAAAATAAAATCTTAAAAAATAAATAATAATAACAACAGCAGCAACAGGAGTGGGGAAGCCAAATCTACCTTTCCTCCCAGCTGACGCAAACATAAAACTACCCTTTTTCCAGTTTTCTTAGTTGAAGACTTTCCAAATTAGTCTGTTGAGATACGGCTCACATCTAAAGACACAGTAACACAGCCAGCTCTGGTTATATACTTACTGTCTTTATCACTTTATCACATAGAGAAGACCGTGACAGTTTTGGCCAATTTTATTCAACAAATATTTTTTGACTACCTTTTTTGTTCCAAGCATTGCTTGAGCACTGAGGTAACCTCAAAGGTAAAAGAAGGAAAAAAAATCTGTACTCTGCTTTCTTTTTCTGTAAGGAAATCAGACAATACACAACCAAACAATAAATGACCTACCAGATAGTGATAAATGCTATGAAGTGAATAAAAAAGGAAAGTGAGGCAAAAGTGACCTAGAAGGCTACTCTAATTGGAAGCATAGAAAATGCCTGTTTTAAGGAGATGACATTTGAGTTGAGACCTGAGTAGAGCTGGTACACAAAGAGAACAGCAAATGTAAAGGCCAAAAAAGAATAAGTTTAACATGCTTGAGGTATCTCACATAAAGAGGGTAACTGCCCTGATAGGAAAGAGATAAGTGAACTTGAGGTAAAAATACAAGTCATTTAAGGGGGGCGCCTGGGTGGCAGAGCGGTTAGGCGTCTGCCTTCAGCTCAGGGCGTGATCCCAGCGTTATGGGATCAAGCCCCACATCAGGCTCCTCCACTATGAGCCTGCTTCTTCCTCTCCCACTCCCTCTGCTTGTGTTCCCTCTCTCGCTGGCTGTCTCTATCTCTGTCAAATAAATAAATAAAATCTTTAAAAAAAAAAAAATACAAGTCATTTAAGGATCTCAAACCACTCCAACATTGCTCAACAGGAATCCATCAGTGGTAATTAGATCAAGATCTCAATTCTATGCTCCCCCAGAATCTTCCCCAAAGTAACAGCTGTCTAGTAAATAATATATTTTGAACTGCCCCATCTTCCGTCTAAAAGCTACCATGCCTATCATTCATATTTTCTCATGGCTCTGCTAGAAGTGTTAAGAAAAAAGGGAGAGGGAGTATTCTACCAAGAAAGTGCTCCTGAATTCTCCTTAACAGATCTCATTACTTCATACAGCACAACCATAGGCTAAAAACAAACGCCCTGGAGACAGACTAACTTGGGTTCAAATTCAGATTCTATTAGTTGTACGATCTTGAATAAGTTGCATAACCTTTCAAAGACTCAGTTTCATCATCTGTAAAAAGCTGTGAGGGTTAAAAGATAAAATCTGGCACCCAGTGACTATTCAACAAATGTTAGCTATCGCTAATAAAAGTATTTGAGTATTTATTTTGTTCAAGGACCAGAGCTGGGCCAGAGGGATTATAGAAAATACAATTTGCTGCAGCAAATTGTTTGAGAGATAAAACTGTCAAACTCCCTTAGGTCAGGAGCTTTGTCTTTTTCTGGTTCACTGGTATATTCCCAGAATCTAGAACAGTGTTTAACACACAGTAGGCATCAATCTCAGTAATGTGTTGAATGAATGAACGAGACTCCATTAAGTCAAAGGAGCATAAAAGAGCCTGGTTTTACTTTAAAATAAAGAAAAGTTTTCATTCCACATCAAGATTTTATTTATTTACTTTTAAAGGTTTTATTTATTCATTTGACAGAAAGAGACAGCCAGCGAGAGAGGGAACACAAGCAGGGGGAGTGGGAGAGGAAGAAGCAGGCTCCCAGAGGAAGAGCCTGACGTGGGGCTCGATCCCAACACTCCAGGATCATGCCCTGAGCCGAAGGCAGACGCTTAACGCCTGAGCCACCCAGGCGCCCCCACATCAAGATTTTAAGCAATATCCTAAGGCCTTGTTAAAGATGTTTTTATTATTTCTAATTACCGCCTCAAAATCTAGAACAGTGTTCATAATATTAAGGTACTCAAATTTATTGCAATTGAAAAGCTCTGCTGCGGGGCGCTTGGTAGGCTCAGTCAGTTAGGCTCAGTCAGTTAAACGTCTGCCTTTGGCTCAGTCATGATCTCAGTGTCCTGGGATGGAGCCCCACATCAGACTCCCTGCTCAGCAGGGAGCCTGTTTCTCCCTCTCCTGCTGTCCCTCCCCTCCCCCATTCATTCCCTCTCTCTCTCAAATAAAATCTTTTTAAAAATTTAAAAAATTAAAAAAATAAATAAAAGAAAAAGCTCTGCTGCTAACATTGACCTGTCAGTTGTAGGCTGTACTATTGTTCATAATTCAAAGCTGATGATCAAAACAGTGAAAGTAACAAAGTATAAGATATATTGTTATGGAATCCCTTGCTTGCCAGTGCTCCAGTGAACAGACTTAGGAAACTTGTGTAAAAATTTTTTTCTCATGGTTGACCAACTAAGTTTAATTAATGCTTGCAAAATAAATTGATTTCACCTCTATATCATTAAATTTTATAAAAACAACATTACAGTTTGTCCAGTCACTTAAGAAAAGTCCAAATCTTTTACACTTCTTACAAGTTTCAAAAAGATTGTTAGCTTAATACATTGGCTCTTTAGGTCAAAGAAGGACTTTTCAGGGTGATGAAAATGGAGAAAGAAGGAGTTCACCTCTCTAAAAATGAGTTTTCAATTACTATAATTATGCATAAAATAAGACAGGCAGCATTTCTGGGCCAAGATTTGATGCCTTAGTTCCCCGTGAGAATTTGAGCCAAGCATAAATTTGGGGCAAGTTCTGCAAAAACCACTTTACCCTCTATTGATGCTGAATGAAAAACTCATTGTTAGGATTCATCAACACGAATATATTTTCTAACACACAGTAGCCACTCTGGCAACATCGCTTTCACTATTTCCTATCCCAGAAACAAAACAGGATGCATTTAAATCCTGCCTGACAGTTACCACGATTGTAGGGTAGCTATCTCAACAGCCTAAGAATCGTAAGAGCTAAAAAGTAAAAATCTACGCTTACCGAACCGTAAAGTAACAGGGCCTGCTCAAGCTAACCTACACTGGTGGCTATTGTATTGGTCCGCGAAACCCTTCAGAGCTGGAAAGATACCTGAACTCTACTGACACCTTTTGAGAGAGAAAGCTCGGCGTGAGGGCGGAGCGGTATGATCGGAATTGTTAAAACCGCAGCAAGCCGGCAGGGACACAGGTGCGCGGGCAGGCCCCGGTACCGCAGTCCTTGTCATGCTCCGAGACGACCGGGCCCTTCACAACCACGACAGCCCTCCTAGGTTCTTATTCACTCATTCATTCATTTGACAATTACGCGAGGGGCACCGTAGCAGGGCCGGCTCGCAGGGCCCCCGCCCCAGCCCCGGAACACCCACAGCCGCCAGGCGCGGCCCTGCGCCGCCAGGATTCCCCCGACGCTGCCGCCCGCACCCCGCCGCGGCGCGCTCGGGTCACCCGGATCCCAGCTTCGGCCGCACACGAGCGCCCACGCCCCCCGCCCTCCCAGCCGCGGGTCCCCCGGCCTCCGCCCCGCTTCGCCGCCTCAGACCCGCCGGGTTCGTGCGGCGAGGGAGGGGCGATTCCGTGGAGGCCCCCCGCCCGGGGTTCAAGGCCCCCCGGCGCGCGCGACGCTTGGACCCGAAGGCCTAGGTGGGTACGTCGGGCCCACCGGCCACTCACCTCCGCCGGGTCAGAACCGAGGGGCCTGCTCTAAGCCGTTTGAAACCGCTTGGGCCGCCGCACACCCCGCAGTGTCCTCGTTGTTTATTGGCTCTCGACGGACCGCCCATCGCCCGTTTATTGGTCCATTTGAAAGGACTGTGGGCACGCGCCGCCCGCAGCTTTAAAGGGGCCGCGCACAGCCGTGCTTCCTTCAGACCCGGCGCTGCCCGCTCGGGGCGCGATAGGGTCGCTGGAGCAAAAGGTGCCCACGACACTCCCCGCCCCCGCCCCCCAAAGAAGGGCGAAAGATGTGTAGAGAGCTGTGCATCCCTGGCCACCAGCATGTTTCCTTTATTTAATTTTAGCTATTCAAGCTACTGTCAACACCGGGCAATTTTTTAAAAAGTCACTTCATTCATCGAATATTGATTGTTCAGCTAGGTGCGTGAGGGAAACGAGAGAGGCAGCAGGGATATCGTGGAAGGAGCAGTGAGTGGACCCAGGATGCTGGATTCTGGTCTTGGACCCGCTCTAAGTAAATCACTTTTCTCAGTAAATCATTTGTATCTTGGTTTCCTCAAAACAGGGTAACAATGTTTCTCTTACAAGCCTAATGTGAGGATTTAATATAACTAATTTAATGTCTAGGAAAGGTCTTTGAACAGTAAGCATTCTGCAAATGCTTAATACTCCTGTTATTTATAGAAACGACAGGCTTGGTTTATTTAATTTCTGAAAGTCTTGTTTAGCTCTAAAAATAAAATCTTTTTAAAAAGAGGGGGTTGTGTGGCGCCTGGCTGATTCAGTCAATAGAGTTTGCAACTCTTGATCTCAGAGTTGTATGTTCCAACCCCACAGTTGGGTGTAGAGATTATTTAAAAATAAAATCTTAAAAAAAGAAAAGTCTCGGGGCGCCTGGGTGGCTCAGTCGTTAAGCGACTGCCTTCGGCTCAGGGCGTGATCCTGGCGTTCTGGGATCGAGCCCCACATCAGGCTCCTCTGCTGGGAGCCTGCTTCTTCCTCTCCCACTCCCCCTGCTTGTGTTCCCTCTCTCGCTGGCTGTCTCTATCTCTGTCGAATAAATAAAATCTTTACAAAAGAAAAAAGAAAAGTCTCGTTTAG
This sequence comes from Ursus maritimus, assembly GCF_017311325.1. Lineage (NCBI taxonomy): Eukaryota > Metazoa > Chordata > Mammalia > Carnivora > Ursidae > Ursus > Ursus maritimus. Next base: position 30,310,705 of record NW_024424786.1, read on the forward strand.
CTCTAAATTCTATGTTTCTATGAATAAGGTCCAGTCTTTACTTCCAAGAAATTTGCAAACTACAGTGGTCAGAGGAATGAAACATATAGTCTAATCGCTAAAATTCAAAGCAGCATGAGAACCAGGTAAAAGCTGTAGATACTTAGCAAAGGAAGAAATTTGCTAAGAGAGGATCTGTGGACTTTTAATCTGGAATTTCAAAGATATGTAATTACCAACAAACTGAACGATGGCGAGGAGATGGGTAAAAGTAATAAAACAATTATTTTTTAATCTATCAAATTGGCAAAGATGAAAAAGTTTGACAACCATTGGTTGGCCAACATTTTTTGAGAAACAGACATTCAAACTCGCTGTTGGTAAGACTGTAATTGGTGCAAACTTTTAGGATGGTTTAGCAGTTATTAAAATGTAAAATGTGGGACACCTAGCCGGCTCAGTCAGAAGAGTGTACAACTCTTAATCTCTGAAATGTGAGTTCAAGCCCCACATTGGGTGTAGAGATTACCTAAAAATAAAATCTTAAAAAAATAAATAAATAAAATGTGTATAATCTCTGGCCCGATAATGCCAATGTTAGGAATTTGTCCCACAGATCTATGCAAGTATGCAAAGAAGAATACCCAAAGATATTCACTGCAGCAACTCTTAAGATAGGGGGGAAAACCCCACAAACAAAAAAACCCTAAACCCTAGAAATTATATGTCCATTCATAGGGAACTTTTTACATAAATTACAGTATATCCACTCAATAGAACACTATGCAACTGTTAAAAAGAATGTGGTTAATCTGTAGGTACCGGTGTAGAAAAAGGGTGCAAATTTTATTTAACTGAAAAAAAAGGCAACTTGCAGAAAAGGATATATGGAATAATTTTATTATATATGATTATAAATGCATATGTATTTGTGTGCATGCCTGAAAATGGTTAGAACATTTCTGGAATTTCAAGAAATTATTTAACAAGGAGAGTGGGTAGGGAGGGAAATGAATTTTTTGCCATTGACATGTTTTGTTTTGAATAGAAGAAGCAGAGAGAATGTCTAGTAAACGAGAAAAGTAGGAGCAAGGGCACAGAAACAAGAAAGTATATGTAGGGAACTGAACTTGTGAGTTTGATTTTAGAGCAGGGCACATGTTGGGGAATAGTGGGCTACAAGATTGACAGAGAAAGGAATATTCTAGGAGGGTCTTGAATACCAAGGTAAGGAATCTGTAGCTTTAAGTAGGTGATAGGGAGCTGTCGAAGGTTTCTGAGCCAGAGAGCAACAAAATCAGAATTGCACTTTAGGAAAACTAATTAGCTTGATTTTCTAAAATGGATTAGAGTTAGAAGCCCAGGTAGGAGTCTGCTATGAGGTGATAGCAGTGGAAATGCTGAGAACAGATTCAAGAGAGTGTGAAGGATTTAGCAACCGACTTGATGCAAAGGTGAGGGTGGGGCCCATTTAGGGAGATGAGTCAAAGAGCATGACTGGATTTGAGCCTAGGGTTTGGGAGGCAGTGATTGCCCAAATGGAAGTAGAAAGTCAGGAGAAGCCAGTCTCAAGAGGAGGGCAAGGAATTTAGTTTTAGCCCTGCTTACTTGTAGGCACATTCAAGCACAATATCTAAGTAGGCCTAGGAAATACAGGATGAGAACTGTGAGAAAAGATTAGGACTCAAGTGATACAGGTGTAGAAAAGATGAAATCCTAACAATGGATGAGACCACAGAGTGGGAGAGTGGAGAGCCAAAAGATAGGGCATGAGGACAGATCCGTAGGTTAGAGGAAGGAGAAAAGAACCAAGCAGAGCAAAAAGGTCACGGTAACTTTTGAGAAATGGGTTAGGAACATGTAGAAAGAGTCTTCTTCAGTCATTGGTTATTGGCATGTTTACTTTATTTAAATATTATGGGAAATAAATTGAAGATTACATTTATAAGGAGAGTGTGATGGTAAAGTGGAATTTGCTCAATAAAGGATGTATGGAGTCTGGATCCTGGAGAGCTTTAGAACGAGACGGCAAATCCCGTTTTGTCTTATATGGTTTATGTGTATAGCCCTACTAGAAGGTGGGCATTGGATGTCTGATTCCATTCCTTTATTTGTTCATTCATTCAACAAATATTTGAACACCTAATACGTGCAGGGACTGTTCTAGGCACTTGGGATAACCAATGCACAAAACAGACCGACAGATACACAGACACACACACACACACACACCCCTCTCTTATAGTACTCACATTATAGTGAAAAAGCATGGACGATCAACACATAAATAAATTATATAGTATGTTATTAGACAATATGTGCAATGGGAAAAGAAAAAAGAATAAAACACAGTAAAAGGGATTGGAAAGTAGAGTTAGAAAGACATTAATTTTATAAAGGATGATCAGAGTAGGTTTCATTAAGGAGGTTATCTTTAAGCAAAGACTTGAAGGCGAAGGAGTTAGCCATGAGTTTATCTACAGGAAGGAAGTGCCAGCCAGGGGGCACAGCTTTGCAAAGACCCTAAGTTGGGAGCATGCCTCTAGGTTAGAGAAACAGGGAGGCCAGCACAGCTGAAGCAGAGTAGTTGGCAGTAGGAGGGTAGAATGAGATGAGGTCTGATAGATAATGTAGGGCAGGGAATGGCAGATCCTGTAGGGCCTTGTAGAAACCTAACATAACACCTTGCTCCATAGTAGCTGTTCAGTAAATGTTTGGCCAGTCATCTTTTGCAGTCCACGGTTATCAACAAATAGCTTTTATCTACGTATTTATTAGAGTGATGCGTGCTTACTTTATTCCAGGGGCCTTCAGTAGTTCTACATAAGGAAGGTATTAACAGGGCAGTGAAACCCTTGTAGGCATTAGAGATCAAGGTGAACACTGTATTATTGCAACTGGAAGCAGGAAACAAATGCCAAACATTGCGGCCGTTGAATAACTGTGCTGAGCATTTCTGAAAAGCCTGCAAGGGTGGGGGAAGTGCTCGTCCCATCGTAATCACAAACCACATTCAGGGAGAGAAACAACTCTCTACCATGGGACATGGATCCATATTTGCAGACTAAGAGGAGCAGTTTCGTGACTCACTTCCTTTCAACTTTCAGTCCAGGTACCTCGTGCATTATTCCCTGGAGAGAGCAGTGGTGACATTAACACAGGTCTCAAGTGGCTGTGAGTTTTCATGCCTTGCCTGGCCTCCAAGCCTCTCCCAGATTGCACTGGTTGCATTTAATAGGTGATCAAATGAATGAATAACCCTTTTCTCATAGCCCATTTTCCCACAGCCCCCCAAATGCAGGCCATCCAAGAACTCTGACCACAGAAACACCAGCCCCATCAAAGAGGAAGGAGGCAGAGGGAGAGATAGGGACCTCATTAGCAGGCTGTCAACAGGCTTTTAGGGGCTGGAGGGAAAACCACTAAGAAGGACAAGATAAGTGAGAGTTCTTGGCTGTTTGTGTCTTGTAAAATGACAGAGGCAGATTGCGTAGCTTGGGGCTAACTCCAGCCTTGGGTTTAAACTCAGACCCTTAATTAGTCTGTCTGGATCTGTTTTAACATCATGTCGAGGAGTCCAAAATTGTGAGTTGGAGCCTTGACTGGAAATAAAACTCTGTTCCCTATGCTGAGCTCTGTTTAGTCTCTGCCAGCCACTTAATGGGAGAATGATCTAGAGAGAAAATAAATGGGCAAGTAAGGGAATGTTACAAAACAAAGGCTGCCTGAAACACCCCCAGACACACATCCTATTAAGTGGATCAGTTGAGTCACCTTCACATATGAAGACAAGACCTACTCACAAACTGTTTCTTAGCCATGGAAAGGGCTCACCTACATTTTTCACTATGTCCATAAGTAGAAATAACTGAAGTTTACTCTATGTTCTTGAAGTTCAGTGCATTACACTTAGAGCCTTCTGCACCCTCAGCTCTCTAGATGCTTTTTCTAAGTTCCTCTGCAGTACTGACTTTGTTTTCTGTAGGACTAGGCTTGGTGAAACCTTCAGTTCATGCCTTGGAGACCTCTCTATGGGCCACAGAGATCTTTTTTATCTTAGGTTCCATCGTTTGTTCATGCAATATAGAAATAAGGTCAGTGACTATATTTTGAACATAATTAGCTTGTAAAAATATGTCCAGTATGTTAGAATTTGACCAACCGTCTCCCTACTCATCAGTTTCAGGTTTTATATCCAGAGAACCAGACAAGGAATTCTCAACTCTTGTTTCATCCCCAAGATTTCTTGGAAGAACATACAAACAAGTTTCAGGCTAGAAATGACCTTAGGAATCATCTGCCTCAACCTTTTCATTTTACTGATCAGGAAAGTAAAAGCCAGAGCATGTTCATAACCTGAAAACAGGGTGCTAAGTCCTTGACACTGTTGCTGAAGTATCATCTGCCCTCTCTCCAGATTCTTATCAAGACCGGGGCCATCAGGCCAGGCCTCCTTTTCCTCTCCCACTTCCTAACCCTAAAGTGACAGGACAGTCCCAGGTTAGCGAGACTTTTATGGCTCAGGCAGGGTTGAATACCTGGTTATACTGGCTCATGTGATCACAAGGTGTCAAAATGCATTCGCCAAACTTTGTCCTCCCAGAAACATCTCCCAGTCTTTTGAGCAAATGGTGTGTGCTCAATGCATTCATTTTTTCTTCTCATTTGAAAAGTTATTCCTGAGTTTCCAGCTCTCGTGGTCACTGTTCATGGTCTGGCCCATAACCCTAGCCTTTGGGAAAGGGTACTTTCTACAGGTATATAGGTTCATGCTTTAAGCTGGATTTCATTGCTTTTAAAATGTCCTTTTTCCTCTCTTTTTCCTTGTCTCTTCTTTTCCTCCTCTCTTTTTCCTGAATTAAAAAAAAAAAAATTGTGGAGTAAGGGGATGGTTGTCCTTGAGCTATACCACTTGTTTCTGTTCTAGCACACACACCCCTCACCAAATTTGGAAGAATTATGCACTGTAAATTACCCGCAGATTTCTCGTTATTTAAATACAAGAAGCTTCAGTCTTTCTTTTTTTTGGGGGGGGGTGTTGGGGGGGATGGAAGCTGTTGCTAGATCCTAAGCTCTGTGGATCAAGCTTGGGCAGGGCTTGGCCCCCAGCAAGAGATAAAGAAATTAGTGGAAGCATTATTCTATAAAAGGCTTGCAGTTTAGAAAATCAGCTACTGAGTCTTGGCATACAATTCTACATCTGGCACCAAGACTTCCATGATTCCCAATCATCATTGAAGAGGTGTCATGTCCAAAGAACCTGATAATGGATCCCCAAACTCCCGGTCCTAGCCTTGAGATGTAGTGTATAAATTATAAGAAGGCAGCTTTTTAAAAATAAAAGGAAAAAAATTTAAAAAATAAATAAAAAGAATCAATGTTGATTTGATCTATTGTCAGAGTAACTATGAAGCTTGACTAAGATCAAAAAGAGCTAGTAGCAGATGTGGGCCTGTGACGAACCCTCCTTGTCCCCCGTCCTTTTCCTACTACATCAGACAGTCTTGCCGGTGACTATCACGGCAAGCCAAAGCCAACTTCTGGGACAATGAGGTCCTCATAGACCTAGAACAGAGGTAGAAGATACATGGTATATAAGCCATGACACTTCCTTCCAGTGCCTGAAGGAGAGGTCACTAACAATCATGACACTTTCCCCGTTGAGTCTCAACAGGACCTCAGGCAGCCACTACCAACCAACCAGAGCTGGCACTGGAGAGGAAACCTATCCGCCATCCCTGTTCTAGAGGAAATAAGGATTTCACAAGCCAATGAACTCTGGTCTTGGCCTGTCTTGTCAGGATGAGCTGAACCTCCAGCCAGGAACCTCACACCTTTTAGGACTCTTCACCAGTCCCACATCCCCGAAGGACTTAGATGTGATGTCACAAGGAGGTTTTCGAAAGCATGGGTCTGCCAGACAGAGCGGGTGCAGTGATTAGTCATGACTCCAAGCCAGGCACGGTGATTAAGAAAAGCTAAATTTATATTAAATTATTATAAAGTCCTAAAATACTGAACATAGTGGTTAAATAACTCCAGAAAGTCCAATCTCTCCAGTGAGTAACGTTAAAACCATTACACATGAGCTCGGGAGAATCACTTCCATTAGTTTAGGACAGAGAGGTTTTGCTTTTTACATAGTGAATCAGTGCTCAAATAGATATTTCTTCAAATATGTCTTTTCTACATTCTGAACAGCCCAAGTGCAATAAGATCCTTCCCCCTTTCCAATCAAGAAAATGCCACTTTCCTACTTTCTCCCCATCCTCAACCATGAGTCTGAGGACCCAAAGTGCTCCTTTTTTTTTTACTGCCCCGTCAAGTGTGAAATGTCTCCCTTTCCTCCCATAAGTGGCACCTCGCCTTTCCCACTGTGTGTGTGTACTGGAAAAGACTTGCAGGCCTGGCCAGGCTGTTCTGTGTGGGTCCAGACCTGGGTTGGCTACTACCAGCAGGGCTCAGGGCTTGGCACCTGTGTCTAGCAGCCTCAGAACTTACCAGAAAAGCTTTGCTCTTCTCTGTTTTCACTCACATGTGTGGCAGCTGATTTCTCAATACTGATAACCACTGAAGATGTTTCCAATCAGGAAGCTTCCCCGAGAAGCCCTCACCTCTATTCCCCGTTGTCCTCTCCTGTTGCTTCCAATTCCTGGGTGGAAGGTTCTGGATCTGCCTTAGGCTGAGAGGGCTTCATCAGTGGTTCTCCCTTTCTACTCCTTGCCCCCTACTTTGTGTCTTGACGTACCCCCTCCTCACCACCACAAGGCTAAGTCAGAAAAAGCAAATTGGGGGGGGGCTACATAGAAGGTTTAGGGCAGACAAAAAGTCTCCACTCCCCTGATCCTAGCAGGAGACACATGCTCTTTGTGTGAATGGGCATGAACCAAGTGATGGCATCACAGCCTAGAAAGTCAGTTACTTAGCTGGGAAGAGAGCTGGAATGGAAACGTCACCACCCCTGGAGGTTCTCTGGCCACCAACTTAGATCCCTGAGATCCCTGAGCACTTGAGAGAGAACACAAGAGGTTCAACCTCATGGATACTTCCCTTGAGGCCCTGTGTGCCCCAAGTCTATAACCCAATCTCTCTTCCTGACCATTGATGAAAACTTCTGGCCCTTCTTTGAAAAGTTGTTTCAGGATCTCTATGCTTAGAATCCCAGAGAATGGGCGGGGAGAGAGTGACAGAACATTAAGGTCCAGGTGATATGCTACTTTTGGTCTAGGCAGCACTGGCTGGACCTTGCAGAGACTCAGCGCTCGGGGCCCCACATTCCTTAAGCCCCTGCTCATAACCTGGTTACTTAGAGTCAAAAAGGTACAGGCCAGTGGTGGCACCAGCAGGGGAATTCATACTGGCCAGCTGCCATGCGATAAGGACCCTGTCATTGGAAGGTAGAAGCTTCCAGACACTCTAGCAGGAGGAAGAACAGCTTGAGCCACACCCAGATCTCACCAATATTGGCAGCTGAGAAAAAAAAACAAAACAAAACAGTAGCTCTTAGGGCAAGAATAATATCCATTGCCAGCAATGGACAGGACATGCAGCCCAAACATTCCTAAAAGCTTTCTCATATTACCAATGCACTTGAGGCTGGAGGCTTCCGAGATGCCCATACCAGCTGGGCTTACTCCTCCTTCCTCTCTCAGCCTCTTTCCTTCATCTCTCTCTTTAACCTTGACCCCTGCCCCAGCCCCTGATGGGCAAGTTCTCTCAGAGAAGCGGCCAGGCCGGCTCTGCTGGGGAAGAGTGAAGTCTTGGATCATCAGTTCTTGTGGGGCAGGGTACCAGGGAAAGGGGAGGTGGAGTGTACTGATGAGGAATCATTACTGAGCCTACTTTCAGGGGCTCAGGATGGAGTGCAAGAGGTGAGGTTCATGGTAAGATCCAGGTCGAAATTTGGGGGATGCACCATCATTTCTTGTGCACAGGTAGTTACGGACTCAGATGGAAACAGCTCCCGTGGAGGTCTCGGGAGCAGTTATGGGGTGGGAGGTGGAGGAGAAGGACGAGCACATAGGAAGGGGGCCTGTTGTATAAGTGAGCACAGGGACCGGAAGTCCATAAAGGGGAAGGAGCGGGCAGGGAAGGAAGGGACCATGGGCATTTAGACCTGGCTCTCTGAGGAGAGCTTGCGTTCATGTTTCCAGCCTGTGTCTGGCAGAGAGCCCCGTCTTTCAGGAGTGGCTGCGGTATGGACGCTGCTACACTCAGACTGCTCTTCCTGCAACAGCTGCTCCGTCTCCGTGTCATCCAGGGAGCCAGAGCTGGCCTGGATAGACACTGTGTCTGTCTTCATGCATACGTGATCCCGCAGAAGGCCCCCCCGTGAGCTGCGTAGTTGCTTCAGGTCATCCCACTCAGCATCATCCCCAGAGAGAAGGCAGATTCCCTCTACGATCTTGATCTTCTCCTTAGTGTAGTTATGGTCAGACCCGCCCTAGGGTGGAGAGTGGGAGACACGGTCAGTCGGTTGGCTCTCCAGAAAGGATCTCATGGTAAACAGAAAAAGGAAGTGGATGGGGTGAGAGGAGGTGTGAGGAGTATAAAGATCCCACAAACGAATGGGGAGACTTGGTCAGAGCAAACAGATGAGTCAGCCTAAAAGGAGAATAGCAGCTGGGATGATGATTACTATTCTCAGACAGGGAGGAGGGAGAACCATGGTTTCTAGTCCTGCATCATCCACTCACTGGCTATGTCACCTTGGGCAAATTACTTAGCATCTCTAAACTCAGTCTCCACATCAGAGGTGTGGGGGAGAACAACAGTATCCACACCTCATAACCACTTGCTGTGAGGGTTCAATGAGGAGACACATGGACCACAGTTAGTAGGTGCTTGACACATAAGATACACTAACTCATGTTAGTTGTTGTTACCTTGTTACTGTGGTTTATTAATGGGACATCGTGCTGATGGACATGATCAAAAGCAACTGATAAAGATAATTCGATGTGTGTTTATTTAGGATTTTAAACTACTACTGTGCTCTTTTATTCTTGACTCTCTTCTTTCTAATTTTGTTAAGGCAAAAACTTGTGGGAGGCAGGAGGAATCTAGAAAATCTTCTTATTTGGGTTCTGAGTGTCAATCCACTAGGGTCCAGTAACCTATAACCTTTTTGGGAGGGTTACTCTGGCTCTGCTCCCATGAGCCTTGGGGCCATTCCCAAGCAACCTGGGACTGTTCCAAGGACAGCCGTTAAGTTCTACTCAGGCTTCTTCCTTTATGGATTTCTCAAAGGGTAGGCTTACTCCTGGTTTCTGGGGGATACCAACGGACATACCACCAATACCAGGAGAAAACGGGGCATGCTTAGTTTCTGTCCTGGAATGGCGTTCCTGCCAAGAGTTCTGCAAATGTTCCTCTATTTTAGTAACAACTCAACAGATATTTAACTGAGCCCCTACATTTTTTTTAAAAGATTTTATTTTTGAGTCATCTCGATATCCAGTGTGGGGCTCGAACTCACAACCCTGAGATCAAGAGTTGCACGCTCTCCTGACTGAACCCCTACATTAAACAGGAGACTTTGATGATGGCCCTAGGAGTGGGAGCTCCCTCCACAGAGCAGAGACAGACAGCACACAAGCACGCAAGTGCACGCGCATCCCCACACCCGTTCACCCAGCACACCCTCCGAGCTGAAATTAGCATCAGATTAGACGGAGCCATGCAGTGTCTTCATGGCAGAGACACGCTGCTGGGTAGGTTAGGAAGAGGTAGGGGACATGGCACTGGCAATTCGGGGTGGGGGGGGACACCCTTCCCTCTCCAAACACACCTCAACAGGTACCTGAAATCAGGAGGAAATCAGAAGAGAAAGGGTGAAAGACTGTCAGAGGGGTGAAAGAGCTGCTGAGGAAAAGCACACAACAGAAGAAAGGGGTCACACACTTTTCAGGTCTCACCTAGGACCCTTATGATGGTTCTTCTCTGGGGCATCAAATACTCTACTAACACTCTAGGAACCTAAGACTCAGGAGTCTTTTTCTCAAAGATACTAATTGAGGAGGGCTCTACTATCCCTAAGACTGCAAACTAGCCCTGCAGGTGGTGTTTTGGCTTCTGGTGGAAGCTTCTTTAGTATGGAAACCCATGGATCCAGGAAGCATGTGATCATTATGTAAAATGTACTCAGTATGCATGGGAGCCCCGTAGAGGTGAGGGCAAGCGCTGACTGCTAGACAGGCCAGGCGAGTAGACCATTTAGGGTTTCGTAAGGGATATAACTCCTGCTGACAGGTTATAGGATTTTGGAAAAAGCAGCAGTCATATTAGACTAGGAAAATCTGAAATTGCAGATACAGGTCCCTTGGGGAAATGGGACTATTTTTTAGGCCTAAACATTCAGCACATACATTTTCACTGAAGCAACAAAGGAATTAAGAGAGCAAAAGCATGTAAACCTTCAGAATTCTAGAGAAATCTCTTAAGACTCTGTGATAAGAGGAAGAATAGCAAAAAAGAACCCCAGCCATTCCCAGCCATCAGAGCCAACAGCTTGGATCAGAGGTTAGAAAAGGGAGAGTCCAGGAGCTCTCGGGTTTTTGGGGTGTTGTCTAGGAGTCTGGGGTGTTTCAGAGGGGCGCAGCCTCTCTGCAGGGCAATGATGACAACAAGGGGAAAACCTATGAGCTGGGGAAAAGATTTCCTGGCAGGGAGGTGCACATGCTTTCAGACCTAGACCTTCTGGAATCTGCTTACTAACCAGATTGCTCTCATTAAAGTCCCTCAAGCTGGTCCCTCAGAGAGTCTAGACCTCTCCAGAATCCCATGTCAGATTCAGTTCTTCCATTCACTGTAACTTCCAAAATAGAGGGGGCTACCCAGCATCCCTCACTGATCCATTCAGACAACTGGAGCATATCCATCCCCCCTCCGAAAAACAAAACAAAACGCCACCTTGAATATAAGTTTTAATTTTTACCTCTTTCTTATAGCACAGTTGATTGTACATGGCTGGTTTTGGGATTGCTTCAATTTTCACTTCCTGAGTGGAAGTTCGGTAGGAAGGGTTGCTGTAGGTGAGGTTCCCCATTCCAGGATCAGTTAACTTGGATTTTTTGTGTCTTTAGGAGGAAAGGTGGTGAGAAATTAGTTCAGATCTTTACAGTGGTGCTATCTGGGGAAGTTGTAACCCAAATGTGGTAGGTAGCCTCGAAGATGGCGCCAGTCATCCCCGCCTCGTCCACACCTTCTGAATCCCTGCCCCTTGAGTGTGGGCTGTATCTGGTGACTCACTTCTTTCTATTTTATTTTTAATGTCTTATTTTCAAGTAATCTCTACACCCAGTGTGGGGCTCGAACCCATAACCCCGAGATCAAAAGTCACACGCTCCACCGACTGAGCCAGCCAGGTGCCCCTGGGGACTCACTTCCGATGAACAGAATATACAGAAGTGATGGATGCTAGATTAGGTTCCAAAGAAACTTGTGGTTGCTTTCCCACCCTCATTCTCGCTTATGCTTGCTCTGGGGAAGCAAGCTGCCATGTTGTCAGTTGTCCTTTGGGAAGGCCCACAAGGCAGGGAACTGATGAGGGAGACCTCCAGCCAACAGCCAGCAAGGAACTGAGACCCTCAGTCCAACAGCCTGTGAGGAACTGAATCCTGCCAACAGCTACAGGAGCATGCTTGGAAGGGATCCCTCTCCAGTCAAGCCTTGAGATAAGACCACAACCCTGGCTGATATCTGGACTGCAGCCTGTAAGAGAACCGTGAGGCAGAGGCACGCAGCTAAGCCGAATCCAGATTTCTGACCCACGAAAACTGGGAGATAATAAATGGTTGTCATTTTAAGTTGCTATGTTTTGGAATAATTTGCTCTCCAGCGATAGCTAGCTAATATACCGAGTCAAGACAGATCTGTGTCAACCCCATGTCTGTTACTTACTAGCTGGGATCATGGTGGACGTAATCTAAACTTTGTGAGCCTCAGAATCCTCATCCGTAAAGTGAGGGATAATAATACTTGTATGACCACTGTTGGTGTGGCACTGATACGTATTCACTAAATTGTCACTGTTACTATTATTATTAGCACTGTTGTTGCTGTTAGCAGGGGCCACAGCAGCATAGCCAAATGCTGGTATTTTTTCTGCAAGCTGTCTTTAAAGCATTCGGGGAAAATACATAGAAGGTCGTAAAAAGAGGATTCTAAACTGAAAAATGACACACTCCACCTTCCCGGGATGATCGCTACTGAGCAATGATATGTCAAACAATATTGTAGTAGAGGCTATAGATATGGGAAGAGAAAAGTCTTTCTAACTTCCGTGGTTTGAAATGAAGTAGAGTAGCGGAAAAGCAGAGAGGCCAGCGTCAGTCCCAGGTTGCCTCTTACTGTGTGACCTCGGGTAATACCCTCCACGCCCTCAGCCTCCTCATCTGCAAAGAGAGTCCCAAGGGCTGCTGGGTCATAACGTGAGGAAACTGCTCGGGCCGTGAATGGCGAAGAAGAGTCAGGATTCAGGTCCTACCCTTCCTTTCTGCTGCTCTGACCCGGGACCCATCTTGAAGTGAGGGTGGTCAGAGGTCGGGTCAGCAAGACGTGGAGCTTCAAGAGGTCACCAGTATGCAAATGAGGACCAGTGGACATGTGCCCCCCTCCCCATGAGGCTGAGGTTACCTGTACAGCATCAAAGCTGCAATCACCACCAAAATCAGCAGAATGCTGAGGAGTCCACCGATGACGTAGCTGACGTGAAGTCCTTCCCCTAGGAGGAACAGAGAGACGCTAGGCGGGGACCAATGACAAGACGGAGGCCTCCTTTGGTAGGGGTTGGAGGCCACAGCATCTGAGGACAGCCAGGGTAGAGGCCACAGGGGTAGGGGTAGGGGGCTGAGAAGAAACCTATCAGCCTGCCAGCATCTCTATTCCTAATTCCCCTACTTACTAGCCATGTGACTTAGGGCAGGACGCTTAAATTTTCTCATCCGTTAAATGTAAATAATAAATTGCTCATAGCCTGGTGGCAGTGAAATCTGAGTGTGTACCTACATGTGCATATATGCACACGTGTGTATGTGCACACACATACATACAGCTTAACACATGGCCGGCATATGGAAAGCACTCCATAAGTAGTAGCTAGCTAATGTTATTTTTTCAATGGATCTACTCTGAGACATGGGTTCAACAACCCCAGAGAGTCCCCATGGAAGTTCTGGAAGATATCAGTGGAGACTCTGATTCCTTACATCTTCTTTTCCGAAACAGCTGGGCACTCAGGGCTCACCTGGAGCAGCAGGTACGGCCTCATTGGAATGTGCACAGAGGCCCAGCTGGGCATCCTTTTCAGAGCATCTGTGGGGCAGAGAAAATTGAAGATGAAGACTACTTGTATTTGATAAAGATCCTGCCTTCCTCCAGGAAAGAGGGAAAGTCCTGGGGGGCTCCTGGGGGGCTCGGTCGGTTAAGCATCTGACTCTTGATTTCGGCGTAGGTCATGATCTCAGGGTTGTGAGATCAAGCCCCACATTGGGCTCTGTGCTGGGTGTGGAGTCTGCTTAAGATTCTCTGTCTCCCTCTGCCTCTGCCCCTACTCACCCCATCCCCAATCTCTCTCTCTCTCCCTTTCTTTTTTTTTAAAGATTTTATTTATTTATTTGACAGAGACAGCCAGCAAGAGAGGGAACACAAGCAGAGGGAGTGGGAGAGGAAGAAGCAGGCTCCCAGAGGAGCAGGGAGCCTAATGCGGGGCTCAATCCCAGGACCCTGGGATCACGCCCTGAGCCAAAGACAGACGCTTAATGACTGAGCCACCCAGGCGCCCCCCACACTTCTTAAAAAAAAAAAAAATCCTGGGAAGGACAAGGGGAAAAGCATTTGAATTGGACTTTCAGATATTTGATTGTACCTAATGGAAGACATCAGAAGCATAGACCAGGAAATATAGAGAAATCAGTTTGAGTTACTGTCTTTAAGATGCTAGGTCATGTTTAAATGGTTTTTTAAAAAAAGATTTATTTATTTGACCGGGGGTGGGGGGTCAGAGGGAGAGGAAGAGAGAGAATGAGAGACTCCCAAGCAGATTCCCTGCTGAGCACAGAGCCTGACGCAGGGTTCACACAGGACTCAATCTCACCACCCTGAGATCATGACCTGAGCGGAAATCAAGAGTTGGCTGCTCAACTGACTGAGCCACCCAGGCGCTCTATGTTTAAATGGGTTTTAAAATATATACTCTTTAAAGAAGATTCCTCTAGAAAGGAGAAGCAGGTTTCGAAGTGAGCTGGAAGTCGGCTGACAGAGCACTAAAGATACCAATGGTAGGATTTATTAAGCTACCAGGATGAGTTGGAAGAAGCTACAGCCAAGCAAACCTCTGATTGGATACAGAGTATCACAAGGTCTAAATGGACCTTGAAAAAAATTGTTTTTCTTCTCTCCATTCTTTCACAAGGGAATATGCAAGACATCCAGAGGGAGGGCTCAGAGAACCAACTTGAAATGCTAAGAAGGTAACTTCTTTGTGGCACGTTATGAACAGGCAATTAAAGGCATCTCCTAAAAGGCTAGAGAAAAGTAATTTGCAAGAGCATTTGAAACCAAGATACACATAGCCTTCAAATAGACTCTGAACGTAAGAAAATATCTGAGTAGGGTTCAAAAGTTTTCTAAATTATCTTAAAGAAAATCAGATTAATCGTGATTGATAGTACTTAGAAGTTAGTGAGAAAGATACATGTTTATAGCTGGATGTTTGCTTTTCTAAATCAACTTCCAAAAAGAGAAAATGGGGCAAATAGAATGAATTTGATCATGTGCAAAATTTATAATATTATTTTATTCATTTTTTAATGCCCCAATTCTAGTTCTCAGACTTTATTGATTTATTTTTTATTTATTTATTTTTTAAGATTTTATTTATTTGAGAGAGAGAGAGTGCTGCGCGGGGGTCGGGGAGGGGCAGAAGGAGAGGGGAAGGGCAGAAGGAGACGGGGGCTCCCTCCTCTCAGCAGGGAGCCCAATGTGGGGCTCAATCCCAGGACCCCAAGATCATGACCTGAGTGAAACCGAACCATGCAGGCACCCCTCTTTTTTAAGTAAACTCTACACCCAGTGTAGGGCTTGAATGCAGGACCCTGAGCTCGAGAGTCACGTGCTCTACTGACTGAGCCACCCAGGCACCATGCAAATTTTATAATTTTAAAGACATGAGTCTAGAGTTCTCATTTGGGGTCATTATTATCTTTCTGCTTTCAGAACTGAAATCGTTAATTATCTGTTAAGCTAAAGTTGATACTACAAGAAACCAGTATGTTACGATGGAAAAAAATGTCTTAATAGAAAAATGTCTGGAAAGATAGAGATCAAAATAGTAACAATAAGAAACTAAATCACTATCTCGGAAAGATAGCTGCACCCCCACGTTCACTGCAGCATTATTTACCATAGCCAAGTTGTGGAAACAACCTAAGTATCCACTGATGGATGAATGGATAAAGAAGATGTGGTATACATATAATGGGATTTCCCTTCCTTCCTTCCTTCCTTCCTCCCTCCCTCCCTCCCTTCCTTCTTTTTTTCAAGATTTTATTACTTATTTATTTGAGAGAAAGAGTGAGTGGGGGATGGAGCAGAGGGAAAGGAATAAGCAGACTCTGAGCTGAGCATCGAGCCCAACGTGGGGCTCAAGCTCACAACCCTGAGACTATGACCTGAGCCAAATTGAGAGTCAGATGCTCAACCGACTGAGCCACCCAGGTGCCCCAATATATAATGGAATATTATTCAGCCATAAAAAAGGACATTCTGCCATTTGTGACTACATGGAAAGACCTTGAGGGCATTACGCTGAGTGAAATAAATCAGACAGAAAAAGACAAATACTGTGCAATGTCACTTATATGTAGAATATGAAAAAAAACCCAACTCAAACTCATAGATTGGTGTTTGCCAGAGGTGGGAGGTAG
>NW_024424786.1:30326615-30365004 GCF_017311325.1 Ursus maritimus
TGGATAAAATGAGTGAAGGTGGTCAAAATGTGCAAACTTCCAGTTATGAGATAAGTAAGTCCTGGGAAAATAACGTACAGCATAGTGACTATAGTCAACAATACTATATTTTCTACATTTGAAAGTTGCTAAGAAAGTAAATCTTAAAAGTTCTCATCACAAGAAAAATAATTTGTACCTATGTGTGGTGATGGATGTTAACTAAACTCACTGTGATAATCATTTTGCAATTTATGCATATATCAAATAAAAAATATTTAGAATATATATGGGTACTTATTTCTTCTTTATTCTTATATTTCCAGATTATTTTTTTTGCAAAGTATAAATAAAAAAACATAATAATTTCTTTAAATTGAATGTAACATGCTTATTTTTAATTTTTTTAAGATTTTATTTCAGAGAGAGAGTGAGAGAGAGAGTGCACGAGACGGGGAAGGGTCAGAGGGAGAAGCAGACTCCTCACTGAGCAGGGAGCCTGATGTGGGACTCGATCCTGGGACTGTAGGATCATGACCTGAGCCGAAGGCAGTCGCTTAACCAACTGAGCCACCCAGGCACCTGTAACATCATATTCAATCGACTTTAAGATGGGGACATTGCTCTATCGTCTAATACCTCTGGAACGGGAATGTGTCTTATAATCAATGGCATCTCACAATTGATGCTGGTCATTTTTTTCAGTTGAAACTCTCAGGATGCATCTTTAATTGATAGTACCATCAATTTAATTAAATACAATATTTTATACTTGATTTGGGAACTGCTCATGGTTATGCTTGCTTATTTAATGATAGGGGTGTGTGTGTGTGTGTGTGTGTGTGTGCATGTGTGCTCGCACACGTGTACAACACGCATGTGTGTTTGAGGTTATTATAAGCTAATGCCATCACATCCTTAAGGATGTTCCAAGTCATAAAGCCACAGCCCAGAGACCACTATAACTTGGTGGCTTCTAAGTAAACTGTAGGACAAGACCATATACTAAACAGGTTACACGAGAACAAACGTCACAGAAAGGAAGGAGGAATGCCACGTAGGAAACTCCTCCTGAGTGACTTCTCTCTAAAGTTCCACTTAAAGCATCTTGCCCTCAGAGCTAAAAAGAGAATCACTTGCAACAATCTACAAGTCGAAATATCATCTCCAGTCCCAAAGAGCAGGGCCTGGGGCTAATGATGTGTTCTACCTCCCATGTGCTGGAATGGCTGAGCGAAGACTGTGGTCTTCTGCTGGTGGGGGATGGTGATTTGAAAAAAGGAGTCCTGAATTCCACATTGAATATACTTACCTTCCTTCCACCTCCTCCAAAGATGTGCGGGTCCGGGTGGTAGAGGAACGCAAGGTGGTAGGTAGTGTGTTGGGTAGCACTGGGCTCCTTTCACTTAGGCTGGTAGCCCTGGGAGCTGGGGGCACCAGACCAGGTACTGGAGAGAAAAAGGACTGGAGTGAAACCCTGGAGCCCCAAATCTCTACATATGATCCAAGAGTAGTACCCTGGGACACTTTTTTTTTTTTAAGATTTTATTTTATTTTTGTTTGAGAAAGAGACCGAGAACATGAGCTAGGGGAGAGGGGTAGAGGGAGAGGAGGAATGAGAAGCAGACTCCCCACTGAGCAGGGGGCAAGACGTAGGGCTCGATCCCAGGACCCTGAGATCATGACCTGAGCCAAAGGCAAGTGCTTAACCAACTGAGCCACCCAGGTGCCCCAACCCTGGGACACTCGACAAAGCAATCTTATAACTGCCCTAATCCTAGGCACCCTCATTAGAGGCTCTTCATACTGTAAATAAAATAGATTTGGGCTCCAATATTAATAGCTCTGGATGGATGGCTGGTCCACAAAGGTCAGGAAAAGACAGTAATTCACAGGCCACAGCAGGGGTCAGGGAACCAAGATACCTGAATTCCATTCTAGAAAATGCCAGAAGCCAGGCAAACAAAGGTCTGTGCTACTCCAAAGCTCAAACTCATTGTTCCTAGCCACTTTGCTATAACACCCCCTGAGGGGGATACCACCCAGGACAGAGTTGAGGCCCTGTCGCTCTAAGGGCTCTCCTGTTCCAGGGGGCCGTTCAGTCCAACTCACCAAGGGAGCAGGGCCGGTCATCTGGCTCATCAGGACAGGCACACACAAAATCCGAGGCCCTGGCAAAGCAGAGGTGGGTGCAGCCTCCGTTGTTCACACCACACGCATTGGTCCCTAGAGGCAAAGCAGATGAATGTCTGGTTTGGGATAGAATCTGGTCTCCCAATTTGACACTTCTCAGAGAGGAGGAGCTCTAGGGCACCTCACTCCTAGGGGCTGTAGGGTTGAGGGGTATAACCACATGGGGCTGAAAAAGGTCTAGGAGCTTAAAATGGGAACCAAAAGGCTCTCCTGTGAGTCTAATTGTTTCGGTCATTAAGAGTCTTTGGGGAGACCAACCACCCCAAAGATGGTAAGGAAGCAGGCTCAGGACCCAGGGGCCCACCTGTCTGTCGCTGTGGAGAAACCACAATGATATCCATGAGCCCTTCCACATTCGCCAACACTGTCTCCTTGTTCCGGCCTGAGTACTTGTCGACACGCTGGATTGACTTGGTCTGCCAGTCTGTCCAGTAGATCCATCTGTCCTGCTACTCAACAGGAAAACCCAATAAAGAGTAAATATCATTCAACTCTACTGACCCCAGTAGAGTTTTTGTGCGTCAGCACGTGCACTCCCTCTGCTGAAATGCCCTCTTTGTCTCTTATCCAGCACGCCAACTTCTGTGCATCCCCATATGGCACTGTCCAGGTCATCTCCCCCAATCCGTACAGAATTTACTCCTCCATGCTGTTTGCGCCTTTTGCAAGTGAGTCTTGACACTCTATGGTCATTTGCTTACATGTCTGTCATGTAAGACTAAGTTCTTCAAGGACAAAAATGTATTTCATTTCTCTCTCAATTTCTAGCACTAACACCTAATCCTCAGTCAACTGACTGTGTGGCTCAATGAATAAATGTGTTCTTGTCCCTAGCAAATAGGAGGAACCTGGGGGCAAGGGGTCCTTCTAAGGTCCTGGCACTACTGGGCCCTTCACTTAGACCCCTGGCCCAAATCCTCTGGTTACATCTGGGGGAAGCTGCCTTCTAATGCAGTGATCCTGAGATTCTCAACCCGGGGTAGGGAAGGATGATTCAATATCATCCTGTAGTTTACATTTGGAGTACAGAGTAGGGGGAGCCTATCATTAAGTAGAGCCAAAATCTTATTGGCTGTTAGGATACGATGCATGATACAGATAAACGGAAATTTGTAAAAAAAAAAAAAAAAAAAAAGAACAAAGATTTTTAAATGATTGAGAATCCCTGTTTTGGCCCCAGGCTGGGCAGATCTTCCTTTTTCCCCTCCCCGAATTATCGTACAGGGTTAGAACTCAAAAATGACAGCCGGTGAGAATTAAAATGATTAAAAATAACACGCACTTGAGTGCCAGATAGTGTGCTGACGCTTTGCGTACATTTCAGGAGCACACCAGTATTCAACTCACTTCTTTTACAGGTAAGTGAAGCTTACAGAAGTGCAGTATCTTGTCCAAAGTGGCGCTTGCTCAAGGCAGAGCTCGAACCCACGGAGCTGGCAGATCAGAGGCGCTCAATAAACACATAGCAACCGGCTGGCTGCCTCAAAACTCTGGCTCGGAGCCACTCCACCCTCCT
Organism: Ursus maritimus; assembly: GCF_017311325.1. Lineage (NCBI taxonomy): Eukaryota > Metazoa > Chordata > Mammalia > Carnivora > Ursidae > Ursus > Ursus maritimus. The sequence goes on from NW_024424786.1 coordinate 30,330,304, forward strand.
GCCACTAAGCCAGCTGCCTGGGCTCAGGCGTTGGAAACACAGTGTTAGAATCAACTAGGGAACCTGTTAAAATGCACATTCCTGGGCCCACCACTCATGAAGCAGAGCCTCTATCTCCCAGGGCCCAGGAACCTACCTTTGTGAGCCCCTCCCTCAAGTGCTAGAAGGTGGAGTGGTGGGACAGGACTAGCAGACACATGGTGGCCCCGCTTCAGTGCACAGGAAACACCCCTACAATGAGCTCTGTAGCATGCTTTTCCCGCAGCAACCAGGGTTGAGGCTGCTAACTTGGAATCCCAAGGAAACATTCCCCCATCAGGGAGGTTTAGTTATCTCTCTCCTGAGCCAGTACCTGAGTGAGAGCAAAGGGGTGGGAGACATGACTGACTAACGACTGCCGTAGCTTCCCATTGAGGTCAGCGCTCTCAATCCGGTCCAGATGTGCATCTACCCAATAGATCCTGGGAAGGGGAAGAGAGAAGGTGGCTGCTCAAAACGCTTGCCAAGAAGCCCAGTCCTTTCCCCCAAGGAACTATCTGTCCTCCTCCTGAGCTGAACCAGCAGGGGCTGTGAGCCATCAAAAAGCACCCTTGATGAGAGAGGTCACTGTGAGCCCCAGAGCTGAAGTGCAGAGGTTGGTGACTCAAGTGGGGGACCAGAGCTGTCTGGGGTGGGGTAGAGAGCCTCGTGACCTCAGAGGAGCCACCCTCCAGGCTCATCTTCAGCAACCTGATCACCCTTGACTCCTTCCCAAGAATCAAAGCCCAACTTCTTATGAACACTCTTCAAGAAGAGATCTCAGTCTACAAGGACTTCACTGAGGTTAAAGGAAGAAGGCATTCCTCTTCTCCAGCCCGACTCTCCAAGTGACTTTGATTCCTTTCCCTTCTTCTGGGGGCAGAAAGGGAAGCTGACTGCCTCAAAGCCCCTTTCACCCTCTTCTCCCACCCTATCTAGCATTTTCGATCTAGACTAGGAGTTGCAAATTCCAATGAGTGAAGGGATCAGAAAAGTAGCAAATGCAAAAAATCAGCCTCCAACGGGTAGGGAGTCAAGGGACCTGTCGTTCAGCCAGCGGATGTGCTCTGCTAAAGACACTCAAATCAAAGACACGTAAATCACACAAACAAAATCCATCTAAGGATTGAGGGCTGGATTCAGCAACCCTTGATCTAAGAATACATCCCCTCATCCTTCTCACTGCTTTTTTCCTCCTCATCTACAAAGGAGCTTTCTACATTTTTGTTTTCACTGTCTGAATCTCAACCATCCTTTCCTCTGCCCACTCGATTTCCAGGAAGCTCCGGGGACAGGGTTCCCACCTGCGGGTGTCATAGTCCAGGGTAAGGCCATTGGGCCAACCCAAGTCTGTGTTGATGAGGACCTTCCGCTCTGAGCCGTCCAAGTTTGCTCGCTCAATCTTGGCAATGTGGCCCCAGTCTGTCCAGAAGAGGTACCTGAGATACAACACCGCCATCATCACCAAGGCACGGGAAGATGGCACCCGGAGGCTGAGAGAATACGGGGGACACGCTGACACCATTAGTACATAGGCATCTTCCAAGGGACTCTTCATCAGGCCCTTCTTCCCTGGGTCTCTCTTCTGCTGGCCATAAACTTACCCTTTCCGGGGGAAAACGGCAATGGCCCGAGGCTCATCCAGGCTGTTGTTGATCAGCACCTTGCGGCAGGAACCATCTAGCCTTGATGCTTCAATGGTATTTCGGCCCGTGTCTGTCCAGTACAGATTCCTGGCCACCCAGTCTACTGCCAGCCCATCGGTGGTCTTCAGCCCTCGCCCGATCACTGTCTCCATTTTGCTGCCATTCAGATCTGCTCTCCTGAGGGAATAGCCCAGGGTTGGATGACTGACCGACTGATCAGAGATAGACTGGATGCCACTTTTAAGTATATTTATTTAAGTAACTTCTACACCGGATGTGGGGCTCAAACTCATGACCCTGAAATCAAGAATCACGTGGTCCTCCAACTAAGCCAGCCAGTCACCCATAGACTGAAACCCCTTTAAACCATCTTCCTGGAATTAGATCCCTACTAGAGTGCCCCATAGGGGCAGAGACCACATATCTATCAGTACATTCCTCAGCCTCTTGCACAGTAGGTACTCAAAATATTAGCAGAATTAATGCGCAAATTCTTGGGAGGACGGAGTGTTTCCTGCTCTAAGTAGGAGGTGTCTGGGCCCATGTCTTGCAGAAGACAGGTTAGTAATTCCCCATGTACTTTAGGGAAGAGATAAGGATTGCTAGGTGGTAATTATAAGAAAGTCAAAGTCATCAAAATCTACCTGTGTATTTTTACATTAGTCCTACACCGGGGAATTCAACCACAGGACGGGGGTATGTCACAAACACTTAGGGAACTTCTCTAAACTACATATTCCTACCTGTTCCCAGCATGAGATTCTTCTGTTCTTGTTTTTTGGTTTTTTTTTTTTTTTAAGATTTTATTTATTTTTGTGAGAGAGAGCAAGCACACAAGCAAGGGGGAGGAGGAGAGGGAGAAGCAGGCTCCCTGCTGAGCTGGGAGCCTGATGTGGGACTCGATCCCAGGACCCCGGGATCATGACCTCAGCCGAAGGCAGACACTTAATCAACTGAGCCACCCAGGCTCAGCTCTGCAAACATGAGATTCTAATATGCCCTTCAGGGAGAACAAAGGGGCACACCCCTTTCCTCTCACATGAGAATCTCTGCCATGGTAAACCTCTCAAAATAGTGGCAGGGCATCACATTCCTCAGCTACGATAGGATAAAAAAATGGAAAGAATAATAAAAAATAAAGTAAAATAAAACAAAAATATTTTTAAAAACAGCAAAACACAACCTTGTAAACAGTCACAAGCCTTGGCATTTGGCCAGGGCTCCTGTATTATAATACAGATACACAGTTTAGCTACATGGCCTACTCACCAATGAGTCTTAGGGGATGCTTGGAGCTCTCACAGGGCCCAATAGTGGGGCAAAGGCTCCGGGTCCCCAACCTGACTATCTGTTTGTTTGTTTTACATACTGGGCTTCTATTAATCTAGAAATAAACAATAACAACAAAAGAAAACCCAAACCTGAACTCTATTGTAAGCGACAAGCAAGTAAGTCAGGATCGGAACTCACTATCCAAACTACCAAATCACTCAGTCTATTTAGAGATCAACACGGACCATAACCTCACCCCATCAGGGATGGGACACAGGTCTGCATTCTCCAGGAATTTCAGGGATGTTCATACCTGATAACATCCAGGAACACATCTGTGTAATAGACCTTCCCGTCCACACTGTCATAGTCCAGGGAGATGACATTGTTTAGCTCGGGAACAGGGATGTGCACATCTGTGTGGTCGCTGGTGTCCAGCGAGATACGCCGGATGGAGCCTCGGCTGGAGAAGAGCAGGTAGGTCTCGGGAGAGGGATCGCAGGTCTTCCCATCTCGCTTCAGCTGGATGCCAGTGGGGCAGGCGCAGGAGAAGCCCGAGGGCCGAGGCAAGCAGAGGTGGGAGCAGCCGCCATTTCTGGAGCCACTTGTTAAAACCTGGCGAGGAGAGACGCATGAGCTTTGACACCAGCCTGGATCTTTGTGGGAATCTTACAAAGGCCCTAGTTTCTTGTGCCTGGTTCTCTGCTGTTCTTAAGTGACAGAATCTGGTACCTGGCAGGGATGAGGAAGAAGGAGCAGGTGTGCCTCTTCAGGAGGTCTTTTGAAGGGGACAGCATCGTGTGGTGGAGTCCCAGCCCATGCCCAGATGGAGCACAGCCTGATCCAGGAAGGGGGCTTAGGGAGGTCCTTGTCTCTGAGACTGTAAAAGAATCTCTGTGCTCCGGACGTATCCCTGACACTGAGCTACCCCCAGAAAGCCATCTCTGGCTCACAGCTCCTGAGGGTCCTCTCACCCAGGGGTTGTGCCCGGCCACGGCCTGGATGTCCATGAGGCCCGGCAGGTTGGACCTCACCAGGATGACATTGCTGCCAGTCCCCTTGTCGGCACGGTGAATGCTCCGGGTCTGCCAGTCAGTCCAGTAGATATAGGAGTCAAGCAGGGTGAGGCCAGGGGTGCTGCACGGGGACACCAGCGCAGGCCGGCTGGCACCATTCAGGTCGGCAGCCTCAATTCGCTGTGGAGGAAGGGGAGGGTGGGGTATGGCTATGAGTAGACGAGGAGCCCTGAGTAGAGTCTGAACAGTCCCCCTCATCTTCCCAGGCTTCCGGGAAGCAACAGGAGCAGGACCACTCACCTCAGTGTGGGCATCGGCCCAGAGCAGTTGGGAGCTGGCCTTGTCCACAGTCAGCCCATTGGGCCATCCTAAGTTGTTGCTGATGAGCACAGTCCGGTCGAACCATCCATTCCAGACCGCTCAAGCTTGGCGCTCCCCAGTCTGTCCAGACATGAACCTGAGCCAGGAAATACTCCAGCTGCTATGTCCGTCCATAGCTCCTATATACTGGAAGTACTGACCATAGGCCAAACGCTGTGAAAAGCATCTCAGGCAAAAAGTGGAGTTGTTGTTTATGGGTCTAGAGTTTCGGTTGCAAGACGAAAGGTTCTGAAGATCTGTTTCACCATCATATGAATAGACTTTACTGAGCTGTATACTTAAAAATGGTTCAGATGGCAAATTTTACGTGGGTTTTTACCACATTTTTTTTTTTAAAAAGAATTTTCCATGGATTCTCTCACTTAATCCTCATAAGAGCATGAGGTATACATTTTCACCGTCACCTCCACTTTCTGGTGAGGAAGCCGAGGATCGGAGGTTAAAAATGGGACCCAAAGTGACAGACACAGCTAATAAATGGTAAAGAATGTCGAATCCTGGATTTCTGACTCCAAGGCTGGTGCCCTTTACCGGTACATTGTCCTACCCGCCCCCCGGCCTGAGAGAAGTCTGAAGGGGCGGGACAGCTCCAGCGAGGTCAGTGTCCGCGTTCCTGTGAGGCATGCTTGTGCTTCGTTGTTCTCTTCCACACCCCCACCCTGGAGCCCCAGCTGAGCTGGCCCACCACGCCGCCCAGAGCCACAGAGCCGGCTCTCACCCCATCTCATGGTACAGCACAATGGCCCGCGGGCTGTCAAGGTTCTGCCACACCAACACTTTCCTCATGGACCCATCCAAGTTGCCCACTTCAATCCGGTTGGTTCCCGTGTCCGTCCAGTACACTTTCCGGCCAATGGCATCGACCGCGAGCCCATCTGTGGTTTGCAGCCCTGCAGGAAGTCAAGAGCACACACTGGCCCCTGCCTTAAAACAGATGGGATGTTTCCCCAGCTCTGTAGCCAGACAGGGGGTCCCTGGGCTGGGAGCAAGGCCCACCTGTGGTGATGATGTCCTCATGCTGCGAGCCATCCAGATTGGCACGGCTGATGCTGTGCAGTGTACTGTCTGACCAGTACACCTTTCCTGGAAAGGGAAGGCTTGGCTCAGACTTGACCCTCGCCTCTCCCATAGGAACACCTATAGCTGACTCATGCCCTGAGACGCCAGGGCAGGTCAGCGAGCCCTCTACCCCTGAGCAGAGGCAATCAAGGGAGATACAGAAATATCATAACAGGAAACTTCTAGGCAGAGATGGAAGCAAGACCCCAAACCATGCCCTCATTACCCAGAGACGGGGGCAGGGCTGTGCCCCAGGGAGCCCCAGGCTCTAAGCAGGAAGCAAAGTGGTGGGAGAGGAAGAACAGCAGTTGCAGTAGGTCGGGGACAGAGGGCCACACGGACCTTCCTGGGGATCTACTCCAATGGCAATGGTGTTCTTCATGGTAATGTTGATAGGTACCACCACGTCGGCAAAATAGGGGATGTCCAAGGAGACCATGCGTATGTCTATTCTCCTGGCGAAGATGAGGAAACTGTTCATGCCTGCCCAGGTGGGGACGAAAGGAAAGAGGCCAGTCACCCTAGCGTAGCCAGTGAGAGGATCTGGAGTGAGGCAAATGGGAGTGCACGCCCCGTCTCTGTTAGTTTCTACTGGCTCCTCGACAAGTTCTTTAAATTGTTCAAACCTCAGCTTCAACATCTGTAGAATGGGAGCTAATAGCAGGGTCCCCTGTAGGATTAGAAGAGATCATGTACCGAAAGCACTTAGCACTGGGCCTGACACACAGCCATAAATGAGAGCTCTTTGTCAATATTATAGATGTGACTCACTTTGAAGGAACTTTTACCGTGAGGTTTAAAAAAGTGAAAGAGGGTTTTCCCGACAACTGGGGAGGGCCCATTCACAGATCCTTTCTCACTCAAATTTCCAAGGAAGTTAGGGTTCAAATGCGGCCTGCCACGTAGCATCCCCTAGGGAAAAACATCAACTTCTAATATCTGGGCAGCCAGACCCTGCTTCTGGGACCGTCCAATTGAGGTTGTCACATACGTCGTACACTCACAAAGTGCCACTTCCAAGGGAGGTACCATGATACTGGAGAGATCATATGTTTTCATATTTATTATACCAGCTTTGGGCAGATAGAACTAAAGTGACTTGTTCTAACCGAATCAGTGTATTATGACAATTTTCCAACAATGAAAGCAAAGCATCTGAGAAAAGAGCATCTTTCTAATATGCATAGAGATCCCATAAGAACCAGTTAGACTCTGCCTATGATCCCATCTACTTGGTCCCTTGGGCCTCTTCCTGGACTTCTCCTTTTCTCTAAAACTTCTTGGTCTCCCCCATGCCTCTCAGAGTACCAGGACCCACTGTTTCTCAGCCCACCCTGGAGTCCACCTACAGGGAAGGAAGAGAGCCCCTGGCCCTCCTGGACAGGCGCTATCCGGCTGTGTGATGTTCCAACTTACCTGGTGAGCAGGTCTTGCCATCAGGCATCAGGTTGATGCCCGTGGGGCAGGTACAACTAAAGCCACTTGGATTTGGGGACCGAAGACATAGATGGCTGCAGCCTCCGTTCTCTCTAGCGCATGGTGTGGATACTGGGTAGGGAGGAGGAGGGGGTCAATGGGGAGGTCTATGGCAAAGGAAAGCCGAGGAGAAGCCACAGCGGCCCGAGGGCTGCTCACCTGGGGGCCGCCGGCGGTGGAAGACGTGGATGTCCATAAGGTTCTCCAAGTTCTCCTGCAGGGTCTCCCGGTCTAGCCCCGTCAGTCGGTCAGCGCTCTGTATGCTCTTGGTCTGCCAGTCAGTCCAGTAGATGCGCTCTCCATACAGGGTCAGCCCAAAGGGGTGGGGGAGCTGGCTTCCAATCAGCACCTGCCAGGGGCCCCGGCACTCGTGTCATCCCCCAGCAAGGCTCGACAGTACAGAGCAATGGTCAAGATAGGGCCACCTCCCCATGGGAAGTCAGGATCCAGCTTCTCCACTACCCCTTGCTGTGCGACCTTGAGCAAGAGCTGGTTATAAAGTCTCTCTGAGCTTCGGTCTGCCAGTCTGGGATATGACCGTGATGGTGCCTGGCTCCAAGGGTTGTGTGATGATAGTAAAAGATGATGTATGATTTACGTAACCTCAGAGTATCTCTGTGCAAATTATCTATTAATTACAAAAGGAAAAACAGCAACTTCACAGTAGACACCACCTTAACCACACCAAGTTAATATCACTGTAAAAGGACAAGCTGACATCAACCCTGCTGATGAGACACACTGGCAGGACATGACTTTATTTAACGTAGTACTCCTGCCCCAAACACATCATCTGAATCTAAGGAAACAGCGGACAGATTGAGGGACGTTCTACAAAATAACTGGTGTTTAATTTTTTAAAATATAAAGGTCAAGAAAGACATAGAAAGGACTTATTTCCTTGACTGGATGGGTTAAATAATTATGAGGAAGTATTCCAGATTAGAGGTTAAAGAGACATGATTACTAAACACAATTGTGATCTGAGATGGGACCCTGGCCTAAGAAAGAAAAAAGGGGCAAAAAAAAGCTGTAAACGACCTTATTGGGGCAACTGGTGGTGAGACTGAATATGGACTGTTAATTAGACAGTAATGTATTGATATGAAATTTCTTTTTATTTTATTTTATTTATTTATTTGACAGAGATAGAGACAGACAGCGAGAGAGGGAACACAAGCAGGGGGAGTGGGAGAGGAAGAAGCAGGCTCATAGCGGAGGAGCCTGATGTGGGGCTCGATCCCAGAACGCCGGGATCACGCCCTGAGCTGAAGGCAGACGCTTAACCGCTGTGCCACCCAGGCGCCCCAAGATATGAAATTTCTTGACTTCGATCATTGCACTGTGGTTACTGAAGTCAATGTTCTCGTTCTTAGGAAATCAAAACATTTTGGGGTCAAGGGCAGGATGTTTCCAATTTAATCTCAGGTGGTTCAGAAAAATAATGCGTGTGTGTGTGTGTGTGTGTGTGTGTGTGTATGTGCACATGTGTGTAGATAGAAAGAGAATGGTACACCAATTTGACAATTTTCACAACTTTTCTGCAGGTTTGAAATTATACGAATAAATGAGCAAAAACAAAGCGATCACAGGTCCAGTAGGCAATTGGTGATTAGATAGTGTCAGTTGTGACGGTTAGTAGGAAGGGCTGTGCACCGCAATCGACACAAATCCCTAGCTTCCCTTCATCATCAGGCAACGATCCCCCGTCTACCCTCCTTGGCTCTGGAGGGCAGCCACAGCCTCAAAGGAACAGTACACACCTCGTGCTGGTCCCAGCACGCCTGAGTCCTCCTAGCTGCCGGCCAGGGACTGGTGCCTCGGAGGCCGTGAGAGTTGCGGGAGGATGCTTTAGCACCACCCTTACCTTCCTCTTGCTGCCGTCCAGACAAGCAAATTCAATCGTCTTCATGCCAGCATCTGCCCAGTAAAGCCGCTGGGACCCAGAGTCAATGGCTAATCCATTAGGCCAGGTCAGATTGGAGGAGATGATGACCTGGCGGCCGGAGGCATCCATGCCAGCTCGTTCAATCTTGGGACTTGCACCCCAGTCCGTCCAATACATGTACCTGGGCATAGGCAAGGAAGGTCTTACAAGCCTTCTAGTGAACACCCTGTGGGGACTCGGGGTGCCCAGGGTGTCAGCTGCTTGCACTAGTTGCCTCAGCCTCCTGCCTCAGCTCCCAGCCCCATCCTGGGCTCAAAGCTGTCTCCGAAGGTCTCATATATCCTATCACTATTCAAAGGTTCCCCAGGGTTTTAATGAAGGCAGAGCACAATGGCTCAAGGAGTGTTTGGCAAATAAGGCCTATATGGGGATAAACAAAGAGGGGAAGAATGAGGTGCAAGAAATGTTTCCTTGACTGGATGGGTTAAGTAATTATGGTATACAAATTTCATGGAATTCTGCACAACCATGAAGAAGAACAAGATAGCTCTATATTATCGAGTGGAAAGATATCCAGGCTATATAATTAAGTGGAAAAAAAAAAAAGCAAGTTACAAAACAGTATGCCATTATGGTAGAACCAAAACGACCATCACCACCACCAAATATATATATGTGTATGTAAAAGAAAATCTGGGAAAATACCCTCAACTGTTAACTGTTAGCAACGGTTATTGTTGGAGAGTGAGACTATAGGGAGTCATCACTTACTACGGATTTATTAACCTATTGGTTGGTTGGTTGGTTGGTTGATTTACAAGGAGCTCTTTTGTTAGTAGACCAAAAAAAAAAAAAAAAAAAAGATGAAAAAATTTAAAAGGCTTCCTTGTCCACTGGGGAGACAGAGTGCCCTCTGTGGTTTCTGTAGCTGCCCTTGCTGCCCTGGTGTGCCCATAAGATCTGGCCACCCTCTCTAACCTCCAGACTCCCCTCTAGAGCTCAGGACTGTGGGATAGGTGGAGCTTGTCCCAAAGGAACAGGTGCTCACCCGCCCATGGGTTCCACCACGATGTCCCGGGGACGATCAAGGTTCTCCCAGATGAGCACAGTCCTCATGCTGCCATCTGTGTTGGCCACCTCAATCCGGTCTGTGCCTACCAAGAAGTAAGGGGAAAAGATATCAACTCTATTCTTGGTCCTTCGCTCTACTACCTTCCATGCCCAGCACAGAGCCTGGGATGTAACAGATGATCAAGAACTATTTTATAATAGATGTGCAACCAATACTGAGTGAACTGAATTTGGAGAAGATGCTGCTGCAGGTCCAAGGACCACGCTTTGAGTAGCTCTGGTATAAGGCATTCCTCTTGCCTCCCAGACTCACCTGGCTCATAGAAAATGCCTGTTTCATTAAGACAGTGATGGAAGGAAAACCACAGGGCATAGTTTCCTTCTCTGAAATACTTCAAAACATTCTGGAACACCAGCAACACAGCAGCAGTAGCTGCCATTTGATTGGCACATGCCAAACCCTTAGATAGGAGCACCTAGCCTCAGCTTGACAGCAGTCCCACCACTTCTGACCTACCAAGAGCTAAGGCCGAGACAAGTGGTCTAGGAGGGGCACCAGGTCCCTTCTATCTGAGGCTAGAATTTTAATAAGAAGAAGCCCACAGTGCCAGGCCATGGCTGTCCCGTACATACCTGCATCTGTCCAGTATAGCTTGTTGGTGACCCAGTCAATGGCTAGGCCTGCTGGACTCTCCAAACTGGTATCCACTACCACCTAGACAGAAAGCAAAGCTGTTATCACCGACTGGACTTGTACCTAGCTCTGGGGCCCAAGTGTACCACTTCCCAAGGTTGGCACAGGTATGGGAAGCCGTGACCCAGGAGAGGGTGGATTCCGCCCCTGAGTCTCTGCCTTCCCCGAGGGCCTGGGCCCTCGATGGGCCCTACCTCCTGTCCTGTTCCATCCCACTTGGCCCTGCTGATGGTGTCAGTGCTGACATCTGTCCAGTACACGTGGTCATCCCGCGAGTCCCAGTCAAGGGCCACAGCACTGCGCACGTCAGCCAGTGGGATGACATCGTCGGACAGGTCCTCTGTGTCGAAGCTGATCCGACGGATGTCCATCCTTCGGGCAAAAAGCAGGAACTTGTCAAGACCTGATCAAAGGCCGAAAGGGGTCTTCTTTTAATGCTCTAAATCCAATCACAGTGACAGACACAGACGCTCACCTGTGTGACATCTGGTTCAATCACACTTTGTCCCCTTTGGATCTGGTGCCCTTTGTCCCCTACTCTTCACACCTCAGGCCCCCTGTGAGCACTGGGCGCCCGTGCTGACAGACTCAGACTTTAGGGTCAATGGACTAGGAAACAGACTCTCCTGGGGGGCCAGAAGTGCATCCTGTTTAAGCATCTGTCAGCTTCACCTCCTTTGCTCTCCTTTTTGCTCAGCCCCTTTGGCTGCACTGGCTGGCTGGCCATCCACCCCACCCGGCCCTGCTCCCTTCCGTGCCTGCTTCAGGGCTGAGGCTCCGCTCCACCCCCTACATGCCCTTCTCCTCACAAAGTCAGCCAACAATGACTACTGAGCACTTACTCCTTGCGAGGCCCTGAGCCCAGTGCTCTTCTTGCCTTTACTCTCAAAGCAACTCTCTGTGATTCACGTCATTCTTGTTCTCATTTCCCAGCTTAGCAACCACGAGGCTGACTGCAGGTCAAGGAGCTTGCCCAGCTTCGCCCAGCTACAAAGCACCAGAGCTGGGACTTGAACTCAGCTCTGGCTCCAGAGAAGGAGCTCTGGCCACCCCCATGGTCTATCTGAATATTTCTCAGTATGCATTGAGAAGGCACTTCCTGCCTTACTTCATCAAGTGTCTTCTTTTAAGCTTTGGGGAGGTCCTGGGGAAACCTCTTGTACCTCACTGAGGCAAGAGGGACAAAGCTGGGCACTTACAAGAATGCAAGGAAGGTATGTTCTCAATCGAGGTGTGTTAAACGAATAGCCCCTGTTCCTCCAAATAGTTTGCCTAATATCACTCTCTGGAAAGGACCCAGATCCCAAGAGAAATTTGGTTTTAACAAGGGACAAGAGGGTCAGCGAGTACACAGCAGTAAGTAAGAGCAGCTGCTGATGTGTGAGGAATTACCCCTAGTCCCTTGCTGGTCACGTCATACTCCTGGATCACCCTTCTCTGGACTATTCTTAGGAAAAGTCACCTGCAACTCTGAGCTATACAGGGCTACCCTCTCAAGGCAATGACCCTGCAGAAGCTCAAAGGAAGCCAAAACAGCAGTTCAGGGAGCGACCAGGGAACCCCATTATCTCCCACTCGTTAGACATGTATTTATCCAGGGTCTACACATACAGAGCATCACCAGAGGTCCTAATCTTGGCTCTCTGGCTTAGGGGCTGAAAGGAAGTCATTAACAGGGTGAAGCTAAAGGTAAAGAGATAGAAACCCCTGCTTTGTAGAAGGGCCTGGAACCCTCTCACTGCCTATGGATAAAGCATCCTACCTGGTGAAATGATCCACCAGCCTGGTTGCAGGAATTAATACTCAACCGGGAGGTCTCACTGAGCCTCCGGCCTCAGCTTTGATAAGGGAGCCATCGGCCTCTTAAGTTCTTCCTCTCCAGGGGCTATCTGAGGAGCCTGGCTCTTCCCCATGACAGGCAACCCCCTGAATTCCTATCTCCTGTTGCTTCTGCCCACCTTCACAAGGCACATCCCCTGAGGCAGGTGCCCCATACCCACTTACTCTGGGCACAGGCGTGGCTGCTGATCTTGCGGAAGCCGGTGGGGCAGGCGCAGGTGTAGTTCTGGCCACTGGGCAGACACAGGTGGGTGCAGCCTCCATTGTTGTCCCCACAGCGGTTCTTCCCTGTTCAAAGAGCCCAGAGCAAAAGGGTCAGGAAAGACCAAAGCTTGGCAGAGTCCACCCCAAGGCAAGTGAGTAGGGGGTTAGTAGGGGTTTAGCCAGGGTATGAGCTCCCTGGAAGGAGGAACTATGTCTCATTATTTTTGGTATCTGCCCCAGCCGTGAACACAGTGAATCCCTGACAGAAGAGATAGTCTATAAATGTTTGCATGAATCAAACGGGGACAGTGAAGCCGATTTTCTTGAGTCTCGGCGTTGTACCCTAAATGTCCAGCAGAGGGAGAAATTGGCCTGTATCAGTGCCAACCGCAAATTTCCCTGCCAGAAACAATGCCAGCTGTGACAGGTGCAGGAAAGGGTCTCAGAGGCACTGGAGGTCTACCAGGTGCGTCGTTTCTTACCTGCAGGCTGGCGCTGGGGGTGCAGGGTGTGGATGTCCATGGGGAAATGGAGTTTGTTGCGAATGATCTCCTGGTTCTTGCCAGTGAATTTGTTAGCACTATTGATGCTCTTGGTATGCCAATCTGTCCAGTACAGGCTGTCTTCAAACACGGTGATGGCAAAGGGATGCGGGAGGCCTGGGGAAAGTCCAGAAGGACCTCAGTCCAGACAAAGCCTGCCACGGGCTCCGGGCCCAGGCCTGGCAACTGCACAGATCTCACCCTTTGCCAAGGCTCCTGGGGGCTGGGACTGAGGACGAAGGATGAGAGATGAAGGAGAACGGAGAAAGGGCCTCACCCTGGCTAATGACAGCCTTGCGGTGACTCCCATCCAGATTGGCCCTCTCGATGACATGGTGCTTAGCATCCACCCAGTACATACGATGCCCAGCATAGTCGATGGTGAGGCCATTGGGCCAGAAGAGATGAGTATCGGCAATGATGCGGCGTCCAGAGCCATCCATGCTGGAGGCCTCAATGCGGGGGGTGTTGCCCCAGTCTGTCCAGTAAATGGTACTAGGAAGAGACAAAAGGAAATTGAGAAACAGGCAGCAGAAGGCAGGTAGTAACAGGAATAATAATCAGACCGGGGCCCTTTATCCATTTGACCCGGGGAACTCCAGCTAGTAGGAGACACATTCTGTGTGTAGCCCCCAGAGTGTTTTCTAAATGTCTGAATTTAAATGTCTCTAGCTGGGCATTTATTCATTTAACAATTTTTTTTTTAATAGTTCCTACAGGGCTGTCTCTTAGGGATTAGGAGTATAACAGTGAACAGAGCAGACAAAAATCCCAACCCTTGTAGGAAACTTTTTTTCTAATAACAAAAGTTATTAATTTTTATTAATTGGCTCAACACTATAACTAATAATAAAAATATTAAGTGCCTGCAATGATCTAATGTGTATTATGTCACTTAAAATGCATCTCGTTTTGGGTGGGTAAATGGGTGAAGGGGGTCAAAAGGTACAAACTTCTAGTTATATAATAAGTCATGGGGATGTAACATAGGGCATAGTGACTATGGTTAATCACACTGTACTGTATTATTTGAAAGTTGCTAAGAGAGTAGATCTTAAAAGTTCTCATCACAAGAAAAAATTGTTGTGACTGTTGCATGCTGACGGATGTTGATGAGATTGCAGTGATCATTTTGCAATATATACAAATATTGAATCATTATGCTGTACATCTGAAACTAATATAAGGTTATATATGTCAATTATACCTCCATTTTAAAAAACGAGTCTCTTTTAATCTTCACACGGCGAGGAGGTAGGTATGCTTTTTTTATCACCAATTATAAGTGAGTGAGTGGAGATATAGACTGACCCAAGGTCATACAGCCATTTACTGCAGAGCCAGGACTCAAATCCAAGCGTGTCTGGGAGCAGAGCCCATGCTGTTAATGCCACACTGTGAAGAGGCCCTCCAAGAAGATCTGGCCCAGGTGGCCTGGGAACTGTCCCTAGAGGTTGCAAGAGGGATTTGGGAGCTTGAGACACAGCTCACTCACCCCTCCATGGGGTGCAGGGCAATAGCCCGGGGCTTCTCAAGGTTTTGCCATAGCAACACCTTCCGATGGGCCCCGTCCAGGTTGGCCACCTCAATCCTTGATGTCCCCGAGTCGGTCCAATAGAGTTTGTCATGCACCCAATCCACAGCCAGGCCCCCTGATGGAAAGAGGCAGCAGGAAAGTGTCAGGGATTCAGCCATGGCTCCTCTGTGCCAATGTAACAAGAGCAACATCTTTTCACGAAGGTTTAGGGTCAGGCACTGTTCGAACCATGTTACGTATACTAACTCACTTGATTGTCACAACAACTCTGGGGGCTAGATACTAGAATCCCCGCGAAGATGAAGAAATTGAGGTACAGAGAAGTCAAGGAGCTGTCCAAGGTCAAGCACTTCCTCTTCTCAGCCAACCATATTCTACTTCCTGAATCCTGGCTCCCTGACCCACGCCCAGGGTCCCCCGCCACACTGGCTCAAGGGTTTGCAAACTGTGGCTCAGAGTTTTGTAGAGGTACTTCAGAAGTTCCATAAGCATATGAGTCAAATGTGCTTGATACCAAATTCTAACCCACTTCACTGGCTTGTAGAATGGCCTGAGATTGACAGAGTAAGCTCTTGGGTTTTTTTTATCTGTAAACATTTGGATGTATGTATCTGGGTCGAGGAGAATATCCTTAATACTAACCAATCAAAACAAAATTCTGAACTGAACCAAATGCTAAGACTTTGAGCGAGTTGTAACTGCTGTCCATAAATCTCTGATTTCAAATGATTACATTCGTCAAAACAACTCATTGCTATTGAGCCCGCCTAACGAGCAAATGTCATAAACCTGAACCCATAAAATTCATATTTTCTCTACTAGAATTCTATCCGAGATTTCACTGGAAGAAAAAGATGTTCTGCTGCCCAAGGTTTACAAGCCACTATCCTGTTCCTTCCACCGCTGCTTTGCACACGGTGTGGCCCAGCCCTTCCCCCTAGGGCCTCATTCCCTACCTGGGCTCTCGAGCCCTGTGGACACCACCTCCTCCACATTGCTGCCATTGAGGTTGGCACGGAGGATGCGGTCCAGGGTAACGTCTGACCAGAAGACGAGCTCGCGCCGGTGGTGGAAATCCAGGGCAATGGCGTTCTCCAGGTTGTTGAGCAGCAACGTGTACTCGGAGCGGTGCGGCAGCACCTGCCGGATGTCGATGCGATTGGCGAACAGTAGCACAGGCTCCGGCCCTGGGACGTGGCATAGAAATGGGGCCCCCACTGGGCTCCAGAGCTGCCCCTGACACCCATCAGTGTGCACCCCCAGCTCCTCAGCTGACAGATGGGGTCCCCTACCCCTAAGAGCATGTCCGGAGCTGCTGGTAGCAGGACTAGAAGAGCGGGAGCCTCTGAAGCTCCAACTCACAGCTCCATTTTACGGAGATGAAAACTCTCTCTACCTCTCAGCAAATCCTCAAGGACTGGAGTCCCTGGATGTCTCCAGGCTCAGCCCTCTGTCCACCGAGGCGAACGCCAACAGCCCTTACCCAGAGCCTTGCAGCTGCGTCGGTCGGGCCGGAGCTCATAGCCTGCTTCACACCAGCACTGGAAGGCCCCTTCACTGTTGGTGCAGCCCTGGCTGCAATACCCCTCCTCCGCGCATTCATTCACATCTGGGAGGACCGGGCAGGGTCAGGAGATCTCCGTTCTGCCATCCTCCCACCCCAACTCCCAGGCTGACTAGTCACTTCCCTGCCCACATAGCCATCTACTCTCTAGGCCTAGTGGGAAGGCCATACGACAAGTGGTTAAAGGGCTTCAAGGTCATGGAGACCTGGGCTATAATCCCAACTCTGCTCTCACCGGCTCTGTGGCCATCAGTAAGTTACTTAACCTTTCTGGGCTTTGGTTTCCCCATCTGTGAAACAGACAGGACCATCGCCACCTCCTAGGGGGGATGATGAAATGAGGTCACGTCCGTCAAATGTCTGACCCAGGGGAAGCACAGCTGTCTGTCCGCTGCCCCTGCCCAGCTCCAAAGCAGGCCCCAGCTCACCCTGGCACATGTGCCCATCCTCGGTGAGCCGGTAGCCTGTGTGGCAGGTACACTGCACCACCCCCCGCACCATCTGGCACTTCTGGGCGCAGCCACCGTTGTTAACATTGCAGTTCTCCTCACCCGTCCGGGGCCCTGTGCCAGCCAAGCCAGAGATGGGAGTTGAGCCCAGAATCCTCCCCCAGACAGCCAACTTGGCATTCCACCTGGACCACGAAGAACAGCTCCCGAGGCTGCAAGAATCCCTAGGGAGGATTCGCTTTGAACCGCATGGGTGGGGTTCAGCCACAGACCAGGGGCCAGGCCCGCCCACTGGGGACACTCACGGCAGTTCTGCTGTGGGCTTTCATCACTGTTGTCCCCACAGTCGTTGACCCCATTGCACAGCTTCCTCTGCCCGATGCAGCGTCCATTCCAGCACAGGAACTGGTCCGAGGCACACTGGGGGCTTCCTAGAAAGGGGGGTTGCAGAGCAGGGCTGGAGGGAGAGGCAGGTCACAGCAGGGCAAGGCTTGGGTCAACAAAGGGATGGGAGCCTGTCATTTTCTAGGGCGAGCTAGAGACAGATGAGACTCAAGGTGGGAGGGTCGGGGTCCAGGGCAGGAAGCAGCTCAGACAGGGCTGGCTGGATGTCTACATTCGTTCGCTCCCCAGGACACCACAGTGGGATGGTGAGGGACATGGGACAGAAGGAGAGAGTGCATCCATGTGTCCGGCAGCCTGGGGCAGGGCTAGGGCAGTGGGGGCTGCGAGCCACAGAGAACAGTCCCCGCTCACTAGGCAGAGCAACAGGCAGGCTGGCTGGGTATGAGTCAGACGTGAGACGCTGCTGACGCCGTGTTCTAGGCCATAAGGCTGGGCAGGCTAACAGCTGCACCTGGATTTGACACTGGTAACTGAGAAGGGCAGGGAAAACCCAGGCTGTGGGCAAGATCTGACGAAAGCATCCCTGCAGCCCAGCTGGAACGGCAGTGGTGACACCGTCCGTCCACCCCTGTCCTCCAACCCAACCACGGGTCCAGGGGCCTGGGGTACCCCCGGGAGACTCCACCTGTGTTCTCACAGTTCTCTTCATCACTGTTGTCTGCACAGTCGTCCTCCCCATCACAGCGCCAGGACAGACGGACGCAGCGGCCCGACCGGCAGCGGAACTGTTCCGCGGTACACATGGAGGTGGCTGGGCAAAGCAAAGGCCTCATGAAAGGCTGGCCCCATTGTGGCCCGATGCTCCACCCTGCTGCCCCAAACTGCACTTCGAGCCAGCATCCACGCCACTCTCTCGTCACGGTTGTTCTGAACAGCGTCTTTGTGCAAATCAGAAAAAAAAGACAACCTTTCCTCAAGACGCCTTTGTGGTGGCCGCGAGAAAACTGCCGGGACGGATATATAAACCTGTGTAATTACAGAATGCATACGTCCACGGTGTGACTGGCATCCCTTTGGACATAGCGCCTCTATGCTGTGCCCAACCTACACCACCATCCACGACAGTCCTGTCCCACCTGTCTTTACTGACAGTGGCCTCTTTGGCTCCATGAGCCCTTTCCCTACCTCTGGCCCAGCACCTTGGCCCTGCCCCCACTCACTGCAGTTGCGCTCATCAGATTGGTCATCACAGTCCGCATCGCCGTCACAGCGCCAGCCTGCGTTGATGCACAGGCCGCTGTCACACATGAACTCCCCTGAGCGGCAGGGCTGGTGGGAGGCTGGGGAAACAGGACAGACTCCTGTCTCTAGCCAGTCCCTGCACACAGTGTCCAGGGCAGATCAGAAAGCCCGGCCCCAGCACCTGGCTCCTCCATCTCGGCCTAACAGGGAGCAGGGAATCCAGAAACTCCTCCCCGGAGCTCCTGCCCCAGCTGGCACCTGTGTCTTACCACCCCAGAAGTTCCTCTGGGCCTGGCCTCCCTCCCTCCTCCTCCACCCTGCTGGCCAGACCACTCACAGCAGTCGGACTCGTCTGACCAGTCTCCACAGTCATCGTCCCCGTCACAGTGGTAGATATCGAGGATGCAGCGGCCGTAGGCACACTGGAACTCCTCCAGGTTGCAGGGGGGTGCTGGCACTGCTGAGGCTGGAAGGCATGCAGGGGTAGGGAGGGGCATACGCTCAGGTCTGGACAGAGGACAGAGGCCCTGACTCCTCCAAGGGGTGAGACGTTCAGGCAAGGAAAGCGAGTTTCATCTGAGACAGCTCTGATAGACTCCCGTGTGCTGGTGGACCGAAGCAAGCCCTCCCTCTACACCTGGGGAACACGCTTCCACCCTAGCCCAGCCTCCCAGGTGCAGGTGCGGTCCTTGAAGAGCCCGCCCTCCTGTCCCACTGCGCATGCACTCTGCAGCTTGACCCTCGGCCCCTGGGATGCAGCCCTCTGCCCCGGCCCAGCCCACCAGCCTGGTTTCTGGGGTCACTCACGACAGCTCTCCTCGTCAGAGCCATCTTTGCAGTCGGTGTCACCATCGCAGTACCAGTGCTCAGCGATGCAGCTTCCGTCACTGCAGCGGAATTCCTTGTCAGAGCATTTGCGCATGTCTGGGGGACGCAACGGGACAGGGATCCTGCAGGAGCCCTACAGGCTGCCCTCCTTGGATTATCCCCAATGCCCACCCTTGCTGCCCCTGCGGGTCTGACCCAGTCCCTGCCAGACATCACAGATTCGGTGCAGACCCTGGTGGGAGGGAGCCATGGCCCTGGAAAGACTGGGCCTTGGGCTCCTGTCCCACAGTTCCCGGGGTTTCTGCACCGTTCTGCCCCTCTGCCTTCCTCTGGGTGCTCCAGATGCTCGAGCCGCTGCTGCCCGTTCTCCTGGAGGCCAGACCACCGCAGCCTTCCCCCCACCCTCACCCCCAGAACTCCACTTACCACACTGCTCATCACTGTTGTCACCGCAGTCGTTGTCCCCATCGCAGTGCCACAGGCTCCGGATGCAATAGCCGTTCTGGCAGGGGAACTCGTCCTCCTCACACTCCCGGGGGGCTGTGGGCACAGAGCAGTCAGGCTGCGGCAGGCCCACCAGAAAGCCCCACAGAACAGGGCAGTCAGGCTACTCCAGCACTGCCACGAGGGATCTGAAGCAGGGGGCCCTCTCTTGGGCTCATCCAACCAAGAGGGGAGGTGAAAGGAGGGACAAAGAGCTGAGGACCCTGGAGGTGATGTGGACCTGGGGAATCATTTTTCAACTGAAAAATCCCTTCCCAGCAGAGCGTGATGGAGCCCGCCTGGCGCCACCGGCACTCACGACAGTCCTGCTCGTCGGAGTCGTCCTCGCAGTCGTTGTCCCCATCACACACCCAGGAGCGCCGGATGCACTTGCCATTGTCACAGTGGAAGTCAAGAGGAGAACAGGTGGGCAGCACTGAGTCCCGGGAAAAGAAGGCAACAGACTCAGTGTGGGATACTTCCCGAGGCAGCCTCACCTTGGCTGGAAGCCCTTGGCCAACGCCCCTTCCCCCATGTCTCCCCAGTCCTTCCTCACAGACTCCCAAGCCTGCCCCCAGCTGATGGAGAAGCTAAGCAGAAACCACAGCTAAGAAGCCGGAGTATTCCAGAGTATTCTCAGGGAATGGCCACGAGGGGTTCACAGGGCAGGGCAGCCCAAGGAACCCCAAACCACTAAGAAAGCAGTAAGGGAAACATGAGTAAGAAAAAGAGGTGTATTTTTTTTCCTTTTCCTCCTGTTAAATGATGATTAACCCATCTGGGCTCAATTTCCAGTTCTAGAACTCATTACTTCTCACACTGAGCAAGTCAGGTACCCTCTCTGAGCCATAGGTTCTCTGATGGTAACAATGGGGGTAATTATACTTGGCTCACCGCGGTCTTTTGAGATAATGCACACGACAGTGCTACATGAAAGTGAGCCATTTATCATCACAATTAGCTGCACTGGTGGGGTTAACAAGGTCCAGGTTGTAGCTTCAATCTTATTAGACTAATTAGCCACCCTCAGACACAGGTGCTGCAGGTGCCCCAGACAACTGGCTCAGCCACAATAGGGCTAGAGGTCAAGGCAGGATGCCCCAGCCTGTTGTGCAGACATTACTATGCGAGGGGAGAGGAAGATTTAAAAGGACTATAAGATTTCTTGCAAAGTTCCTATTATTAAAAAAGATATGATTATACAGAATACCAGCATAAGAAACAGAAATAATCTGCATCCGCATGTAGTAAGCACATTTAAAAAATGCACAAATACGGAGTACAAATATACAAACATATTCACATGAATACAGAGAGATCTATTTAAAGAGACTGCCTACAGTTTTCAAGGGTGTTTTCTTCCACACTTGTCACAGTTTATTGGTCATAGCCGCATGGAAATACAGTAAAGACAGGAGGATTGGAGCCATATATATCGTAAAGACACCTCCCATCTGTCAACACCTGTCACCCTCACAGGAGCCCAGCGTGCTAGGTCTGACACAGCCGGTGCACAGAACACTCCCTCAGACCCTCATCCCTGCGTCCTTCTTCTACCTACGGCTTCCTGCCACTGCCTGGGATGGGGGTGGGGGGGCTGGAGGTGCCTGGTGGGGGAGGGAGGTGCTTACTACAGCCATCCTCATCGCTGTGGTCCCCGCAGTCATTGTCGCCGTCACACTGCCACTGCGCAGGGATGCAGGTACACTCGCCGAGGGCACTCACCGCACACGTGAAGTGGCTCCGACCACAAGCACACTCGGGGCTGTTGGCGAGGCCTGGGCACAGGGGAAAGGAACCAGGAAGGGCTCAGCTTCTGCCCAACCAAAGCCCATTCGAGAGAGTAAAGCAGAGGAGCCCAGTCCAGGGGCACTGTCACCCAGGGAGCCACAGTGATACCACAGGGAAATGGAGAGCATGCAATCATGCCTTCCCCCGTGCTCCAAGGCACAAATGCTTGAGAAGATACTGTGGCTCTGGATTCATAAGCAGTCCAGGTACCCCCTCTAGGACCAGGTTTTTTGCCCAGTACCCCCAAGAGACCGGAGATAAATGATGCCACTCGGAGAGACGGTGCTCTTGGGGAAAAGGAGCAGGGGGACAGAAAAGGTGATGCAGAAAGAGAAACTGAGTACCCTTCCCTCCAAAGCTAGGTTGAAATATGGATGCTTTTGTCTCTGGCCAGGACCCCACCCTTGGTTGTTGGCCAGGGAGGACAAGAAATAGTGGAATTAAAATGCCGGAGCCCCTTTTGGAATAAGGAATCCACACAGGGGAGCAGGAAGCAGCACTGGTGGTTTTGAGTCTCCTGGTCAGAGGTCAGAACTCACCTTTGAGGAGGGTGACCGGGAGAAGCAGGGCCCCAGGGGGAGGGGACAAAGGCCACCTCAGGGCAGAGTGACTGGGACCAGTCAGAGCCTTCCTGTCTGTGGGACAGGCCACAGCCCGGAGGAAGGATGGCAGAAGCAGCCCCCTCCCCCAGCCTCAGCAGCACGCAGCTGGGCTTCCCTATTGAGCATGGAGCTATCTGCCTGGCCAAGTCCCATGACCGGCTGCTGTGCCCCCTCCCCAGCGTGCCCAGCAGGATGCTCTGGGATGGCGTGTGAATGGCTCAGTGCCCCTGCTCCAGCCTCAGCTGGAACAAAGGGTTCTGCCAGGGTCACTCTCCCCCCTCCCCTGCATTCATCTAACCCGCTGGGCTGCTGCAGCTGGGAAAGAAGGGGGCCACCGCTCATTGCTCATCTCTCCCCCTCGCTTTCTTCTCCCCTTCCTCTCCTTAGCTGGGCCCTGCCCTCAGGCTGGGCTGGAACAGGGAAGGAATTAGGGCCCAGAATGAAAGGGTGCACTGCTATCCCCTCCAAAAGCAAGGAGAGAGCCCTGAAGCCATCCCTCTCCACTTGAACCTCCAAAGTGTGAGCATAAAGCATGGATTCCTAACCTGCAGATGGATGGATGGATGGATGGATGGATGGCCAACATTTGGGATTAGTGAACCATTGAAACTATAGGCAAAATGTACATTTCTGGAATAAAGGACCACAGAGTTCACCAGATTCTCAACTGAGACCTCGGCCTCCCGCTCCACAAGCTAAGGGAATCAGCTGCCCTAGAAAAGATGCCGGGTTTCCTGTGGAAACCAAAGGAATCCTTTTGAGAGGTGCAGCATCTCTACACTTCGGAGGAAGGTTTTACTCCAAGCCCAGGGCTCTTCTCTGTCCAGGTCTCTCTGCAAGTGCAGGACAGAGGCTTCTTCCCCAGGGAAGCACTGAAGACCCGGCTGCCCCAGCCCCAGTCCCATCCTCTTGGGCCTATTCTGAGAGCACGGAGAAGGGAAGAGGCTTTTTTCACTCAGACCCTGAGCAACTTTTGTACTGTGACCAGCTCATCACAGCTGTGGGCACTGCTTCAAGGAACTCTGGTTGGATGAAACAGCAGAGACTAAATATTCCAAAGGACTCCGTTCAGTGGGCTTCCCAGCATACAGATCCCCTTCACAGGGAGAAATGGTGAAGAGCAAAGATAAGACTAACTCAGTGCTTCTCAACCAGGGATGGTTTTCCCCCAGGGAGACACTTGGCAACGTGTGACCACGTTTTTGGTTGTCGTGACTGGAGGTACTTCCGGCATCTAATGGGTGGAAGCCAGGGATGCCGCTGGACATCCTACAACGTGCAGGGCAGGCCCCCACAACAGAGAAATTCTCCAGCCCCAAACGTCAAGAGAGGTTGAGAACACAGCAGAGAGCAGGGGCTACACCAATGTGGAATTCACGGTAAGGGAGTAACAATGTCAGAGAAGAAGAAGGGGCGGCTGGGGGATCAGGAGAGGAAAGCAGGAGAGGCCCACCCGACTGGAGCAGACAGACTGGGTTCCCCTGACCAGCTGTGTGACCTTGTACATGTCACTTAGCTCCCTGAGTCTCTGTTTCCTCATTTGTGAAAAGCCACACGGATTGGACCAGAAGAGAAACGTGGATGAAGCTGATCTCGGGCCTTGGCCCACCGCGACGCTCAGTGACCACAGGCCAGGGGCGTGGACTGTTGCGGATGCAGGGGCAAAATTTTTCTCAAAGCACCAGGATTAGGAGAGCAAGAAAAACAGTATAGCAGTGCTGCTGTGTGCAAGTTAAAAAAAATACCGAAAGTAGAGAAGCCTTCAGTCCCCGGTTGATTTTTTTTTTTTTTTTTTTAGGGCCCCACCCCCTGCCTTTGGCTGCACATGATAAAAGAAGTCCCGATTTCCCCCAGCAGACTTCAGGAACAAAGCATTCCATGGGGTGGGCATGCAGTTAGTTACAGGCGGCTGAAGAGTCCCGACTTCCTGCATGGCAGAGCAACATGGGAATGTCAGCATGCATAGGCCAGACAGCCACCATCAGGCAAACCCTGGCCTTGGGCTTTCCTACAGTAAACAGACACATTATACTCCAAAAAGCCAGCTCTCTGGACAACCGCTGCCCCTCTGGGATCCCCGGAAGTGGAATTCTGCCTTTTCAGGCAAGTCCTGGCTATGATCAGAAAGGACAGCTTTTAACCCCTTTGAACAAAAAGAGTGAAGAAAGGAAACGGATGAGGGCGGGTGGCACGTTCAGTCTTCACTTTGGAAAGTGGTAAGTTAGAGTACTCAGCTATGCTCTTGGCCTTGAAAGCTATTTGCCAGCCACACTCCCTTCAGCCTCCAGGGGCTTGGGCCTTCTTGACCTAAAGCAATTCAACAACAAAAAGATCTCTCCCCAAAGTGTTCCCTACCCTTGATAGGTAAGTCATCCGGTTTTGGGGGATACATGTGAATGGGCTCTTCCTGGGAAGACATGTAGGGTCTTCCTGGGAGGTTAACCACAATCCCACCGCTTATACCTCGCCTCCCTTGCCTCAGCCACTTCACCAATTCTTTGCGGCTTTCTTTGGAAGGAAAGAAGGGTAACATCCATTTGGTGGTATACCAGATGTAGTGGAATGTCGTAGTAAAGAGCATAGATTCTGGAGTCAGAGAGACTGGAGTTCAAGTCCTGATTCTACCACCAACTCTACAACTTTGAGCAAGTTGATTAAGGTCTTTGAACCTCAGTTTCCTCATCCACAAAATGGGAATCCATGTAATCTGCTTAGCACAGGACCAGCACATGGCAAAAGCTTTATAATCATACAACCATCACGTTTACTGAGTATGTACTTACCAGGTGCCCTTCAGATGCTTTTCTAAGTGCTTTTCTTATGTTACATCATTGACTACTCTCAACAACCGGGGAGGTGACACTGCTATTATTGTCACCACTTTATACTTAAAGACACCGAGACACAGTGAGGTGAAGTCTGTTGCTAGGTCACACAGGTACTAAATAAGGATTGAAGCCAGCATTCACACCCAGGCAGATTGATCCCAGAGCCTCCGCTCTTAATCACTTAATTACTTAATTACACTGCCTCCCAAAGACAGGTATCGCTATTATGAGAACTTCCAAAAAGGGGAGGTCAAAAAGGGGAGTTTACAACCCTGAGACTCCTGGATCCCTCTCCTTTACGCATTCTCCATTAACAAATACACAGTAAGTTTGTGGATCTTAAGCAGTAACCTCTTCTTCTGGTTACTGCTCAGACTAAAGACCAATGTCTCTTGCCCTAAGGTAAAGTAGTGAAGCAGGGAGAGTCTGGAGCCCCAGCCCTTTGAACTAGGGCCTCCGTGTTGTGTTGGTCCAGAAAGGAACAGGGCTCTGACAACAAATAATAATATTTTGCAGTTACTCTTTAGAGTTTGCAAGCTACTTTTGCATGCACACTGGCATTCTTTCATCATTACAATAACCCTAAGTAGTTACTGCAGTCCCCACTTACTAGGTCAGGTCATCTGCTTTGGCCAAGGTCATGGAGTAAGTAGGAGAGCCAGGATGGCAGCCCCATTCCGACCGTTAGACCAGTATTCTTCTCCTAATGTGATCTCAGAATCTGGACTTGCAACAAGCTTCCCAGAGGACACTGACACATACTCAAGGTTAGAGAGGCACTGCTCTCTACCATCCCACAGAACACTTAGCTGAAGGGGGGCCGCACCTGTCACTTACAGGCCCACGGTGGACCATGACCATACACAGCTACAGAGCAGCTTTTTCAAGTTGAACCAGGAATGAGAAGGCTTAAGGAGTGTCCCGTGAGTGCTGGGTTAGGACAGCTACCAGCGGGGAAGGGATTACAATGGAAAGGGAGGAACCATCACTCACTCATATCAGACAAGGGCCTTTGTAACACACCAAAGCTCTCCTCTCCCCTCCTGCCCACTGGTGGCAATGGTGAGGATATTAACCTTATTTAATGAGGATAAATTATGCGAAATGAAATAAACTACGTCCAGGCCAATCAAGGGACCAATCCACTGATTTCAGCTTCTTGGGCAGCCTACGCAGTCAGTGTCTCTCACTGAAAGGGATGCCCGTTGGAACAAGACAAAACTGACATAACTAAAAGGAGTGGCAGCAAGGAGCCGCTTGGAAATGGATTTTGCCTCATCCACGAGACACCTGGAATTGGGAGAACCCTGGGCACCTACAAACAGCCCGTTTCAAAGGACAGCGCTTGCTTAGAGAACATCAGAACTAACACCAAAAAAGGTAAATGGTGGGCAGAAGGAGGCCAGGAAGTGCACCCTTTCCTGATGCTGCCCCACGGGGACCCGTGTGGTCCCAGATGAACCCCAGATGAACCGAAAGCCCCTGGTCTCCGCTCTGGAGGCCCTCTGTGCCTCCTCTTTCGGTAGCATTTGGCCCATGGTGGGATCACCGTTCACTTAACAGACCATAAGCCTCCTGGCAGTTGGAACTGTATGACAGAGTTTTGTCCTTGTATTCACAGTGCACGGTTCAATGCTTCGTATGTAGTAGTTGATTGATGCAAGTTTGTAAAATGAAGGAATGAATAATATCTTCAGCTACAGTCTTGTGTGAGTTGGAGTCAAAGGAAAAGAGAGGCTCAGAATATCAGAAATAAAAGTAGTTATTTCCTACTTAATCTATACTGAAGAAAACAGGAATCTTCTTGTTAAGGTGGTGTCCTGGTCCTACCCAGTTCAAGATCACTCCCTTCTCCTACAGGAGTTCCTTTTGCTCGCTGGATTGGCAGGCTGTGATACTGAACTTATTTCTGTGCCTAAATCCCTAGAGGCCAGCCTCACCTGGTGTGAAATCTGCCAGGTGAAGTCGTCTCCTAGTGGGCTGCCCCAGTAAGGGGCAGCTTCAGACTCATGATTACTGGTCCCGTCAAGTTCAGCTCTCTCTTGCCACTCTTTTTTTTTTTTTTTAAGATTTTATTTATTTGACACAGAGAGAGAGCTAGAGAGAGCACAAGCAGGTGGAGCAGCAGGCAGAGGGAGAGAGAGAAGCAGGCTACCCGTTGAGCAGAGAGCTGGACATGGGGCTCGATCCCAGGACCCTGGCTGGGATCATGATCCGAGCTGAAAGCAGATGCTTAACTGACTAAGCCACCCAGGCACCCCTCTCTCTTGCCCCTCTTAACCATGGAAAAGAAGTTCGTAATGATGAGTCTTCTAAATAATGAGGCAGGAGAGCATAATGTTAAGAGCATGGGAACAAAACGAAGCTAGTTCCTGGCTGTCTGCCCCTGGGCATGTTATTTAAATCTCTTTATACCTTAGTTGCTCATCAGGAAAATCAGGATAAACACAGCCCCTACCTCACATGGACATTATTAGAATTAAATTAGTTAATTCATAAAAAGCACTTAGCATAATGCCTGGCACATACTAGACTCTCAGTAAACGACAGCTCTTGCTATTACTATGATAGAATTGGACTCACCCACAACTGTCTTATCCAGCAACCCCACAATTAAGCCCCGCTATTTCAGGGCTCGAGGTGTCTAAAAACCAAACTGTGGGGGGGTGGGGGAATGGGATAGACCGGTGATGGGTAGTAAGGAGGGCACGTATTGCATGGTGCACTGGGTGTTATACACAACTAATGAATCATCGAGCCTTACATCGGAAACCGGGGATGTACTGTATGGTGAGTAACATAATATAATAAAAAATCATTATTAAAAAAATAAATAAATAAAAATAAAAATAAAAACCAAACTGTGGGCCAAGCTGCAGTGCCACCCCCTGAGTTGAGCTGGTGACATGAATGACCACGGGAAGAGGTGGACGAGAGTACTGTGGCGAGAGCCCTGCATCAGTGCCTTTCTTTGGAGGAGCTCGACGCCCATAGTATCCTTTACCCTTGCCTTGCTTATCATCAACAAATTCCTAGGAGGCAAGCATAGAAAAGAGCATTCAGAACCTAAATCACAGAGCAATTCAGAAATGGATTAGCTTCCTCTATTGTAAAAGGGGGGTAATAATAGTACCTCTTTCACAGGGTTGCTGGGACGTTTAAATGAGATAATACCTATGAAGTACCCAGTAAGGAGGTATTACTGTTGTTGGTATTAGCCCGTCATCTTCACCTAGATATATCCTCTCTCAACCCAGTAATGTAGCTATGATACTAGGCTGTCCCCACCCAGGTCCTCAAAGGTGTACTTACTCTGCGCAGCAGCTGAGTCAACAGATTTCACAAATCCAACAGGGCTTGAATGTGGCTGTGCTCTATAAGGGGCTGCTCAAAATATTGCTTTCTTCTCCCCCTACCTCTCAAAACACAAGGTCCGCACTGTAATACATGGCTTCACGAGAGCAAGAAACCTCATTTCTCCTCCTGGGAGCTTTTTAAAGCCTCCCTTTGGGGCGCCTGGGCGGCTGGCTAAGTCCGTTAAGTGTCTGACTCTCGATTTCGGCTCAGGTCCTGATCTCAGCGTTATGAGATCGAGCCCGATGTCGGGCTCATGCTGGGCATGGAGCCTGCTTAAGATTCTCTCTCTCCCTCTCCTTCTGCCCCCGTAAATAAATAAATAAATAAAGCCTCCCTCCATCAAAAGCATGGAGAAGTTATTCTTTATGCACTGAGAATCCATGAGAAAATGAAGACTAAAAACAGAGAGGGGAAGTCAATCTAAGATATAATATAGGTAGTCCCAACTTAGATCTTTTGTTATAGCTTGGATATAAAATATTCCACACTGAGGGGTTGTATGGGTTAGAGGCTTAACAACTTAGGCTCTGGGTTCAAATCCTGGGACAGTTTCTCACTAGCTGTATGACATAAACTGCTCTGAGCCTTAGTTTCCTATCTGTAAGACAGGAACCTAACAGTACCTACCTCATCAGGACACTGTGAGGGGTAAATGGGATAACACACCATAAATACCACAGCGCCAGGGAGATAGCAAAAGGTTTTAAAACGTTAACTACCCCAGAAGTACCTTTGTATCATTTAGACCACACATCCCAGTTTGTGATGCAAAAAATGGTTACCATCGATTCTTCCCAGAAGAGCAGAAATTCTTATTTGGAAGAGATGCATTTCAGAACCATTTGCTTTTACCGCCTCTCTGAACCTGTAGTTGAAACTTCTTGTTTAAACTGCCTGAGGTGTGGTAGGGTTGGGGAGTGGAAAGAGGAGAGAACTCCCCTTTCTTATTTGCTAGGCTTATGGATATTATAACGTCGTGTCTGTATTTGGTCACCAGAAGGGTGTAGTCGACCCAACATAGAAACTATTTCTTGTCCTCATTCATGCCCAAAAGGTGGTGGCAGTCAGGCTCCCAAGGCTGGGGCCAACCAAAGGAACATTTGGAGCACCTCCCTCCCCCCCCCCCCCCCCCGCCTGGGCTGGGCTGGCAGGAAATGGAGCTGCTGAGCTTGGAGAGGCACTTACGATCTCCAAGCTTTATTTCACATGCTGATCAGGTGTCTTACTCAGTAACCTACTCAGTACCTGCCTGAGCCTACACCCAGACAGGAGCAGGGTCCCTCTCCTCCAAAAAGGCTCTGCCTTGAGCCCAGAGCCTCCCCGCCCCAGAAAACGTCTGCTGATAAATTATGCAGCAGCACCTTTGTGTCGACTGCCTCCCAGCCAGATGGGAGGTTTGCTCCCAGTCTTTTGTTTCCGGCTTTGCTCCTAGCTCAGATCCTTGGCTCTGCGCAGAGGTGAGGGGGGAGCTCCCGTAGGCCAAGTCAGGGCTTGCAGCAAGTCCCAGTGAGGCTTTCCCCAGCTGGGTGTCAGGCAGAGCCCTGCCCTGCCTCACTCTGACCTGAATGAGCAGGGAATGAGTGATAGGGACGCTTACAGTCAATCCACTCAGCTCTGGGAATGCCTAAGTGCATAAATCAAAAATGCAGACCAGAAAATGGAGTCAACCGACCGCCAGGAAGGCCAGCAAATCAGCTCTTCTTACCGGCTGTTCTTGGTTACGGTCAACTTTCCACAGCCCCCAAAAACATCACATCACTGGCACCAACTTAAAAGGAAGAAACAAAGAGACAACAGGGGTCAAACTTTGGGGTGGAGGGGTTGGGGGTGGGGGCGAGTCATGGGCTTGAGACTCACATCAATTATCCCTGCACACTGACAGGATTCCTGATTGAAGACGGTAGTCATGAAGGAAGACTGCGGCGCTGCAATGGCCCAGCCCCCAAATTGGGGCAATTACTACCTTATGAGCTCTGGGGCCTGACTCCTTTCCCAGGCCAGTGGGAGGGAGAGCTTGGAATTCTAAACTGTTCCAGTTACAAGAGACCTCAGCCAGCACCTCTCACCCCAGGTCATGGCAACCTTAGAGTGAGATGCCTGGCCTCATCCCTGACCACAGAGCTTTCTTTTAACAAGGAAGCTCCCAGAGGAAAACCCTGGGATCTCTCCCAGGAGAACTAAGGTGGTGTGGGCTCCCTAGACTCATGGTATAGCTTAACAGATCTCCTTTCTGGAAGTGTGGACCGGAGGGGAACTATGCTTAGGTTTCATTAGATTTTCAAGGTGGGGGGTGGGAAGAAGGGGCTGAAATGAATGAAGGGCTGACCTTCCATTTTAGCACATGACACTACAGTATAATGATTTGTTTACCTGGCTCCCATAGTCCAAAGGTAAGAACCATCTCTAATCGACTCCTGCAAACTTGCTAACAAGCTGCTAACATTTATCCAAGCCTGCAGTAACAGAATAGTCTGTGTTGAATGGTTTGAATGTACTATTATCTCATTTAATTTTTATAATATTCTTACATGAGAATTTATTACTACTCCAGCTCTCCCCCCATTTACAGATAAGAACCCTGAAGTTCAGGGAGATTGGGCATTCTGCACGCGGTCACCAAGAAGTGCTGAGGCCGAGATTCAAACCCAGGGAGGCCTGTGCTGCTTAATCACTGAGCTATGTGCGTGGTGATTAAGACTAGTGCT
This sequence comes from Ursus maritimus, assembly GCF_017311325.1. Classification (NCBI taxonomy): domain Eukaryota; kingdom Metazoa; phylum Chordata; class Mammalia; order Carnivora; family Ursidae; genus Ursus; species Ursus maritimus. Next base: position 30,361,141 of record NW_024424786.1, read on the forward strand.
TGGCAAATGTGTGTTTGGTGAATGAACGAACAAATGAATGGGTGCAGAGCCCAATTTAGGGAATGCTCCTGAGTGTATCTGGGTGAAAGAACCTGACCCTGTCAGCTCTAAGCTGGATGGAGAGCAGCAAGCGCAGGCATTCTTCAGAGCTATTTATAGGGCCAAACCCGGGCTCTGCCAGCCAACCAGTCAGTGGGAAGTCTTTCCTGGGACACGGAATCCCACCAGGCTGAGAAGGGGAGAAGGACTTCCCCTGCTGAAGAGGCGATGGTAATTCAGACACAGTCTGAGGCCCAGATGCCCCATGCCTAGGCAACTGTGGCAAAACTTGTGGCTAGGCTTCATCAAGGAATGTAGATTGTGGCTGGAACAGGCTTTAACAGACTTACTTGACCAAGGGCATGGAACCATCTCATAATTATGAGATGTGCCCGATCATTAAAAGAAGACAAGTCTTCTTCTTAAAGTCGTCCCCCAAATTCCCTATCCAGGAAGCCCCTAATATTGATCTACTCTTCAAAGAGAAGCAACATAGCCAATCCTTCCTATTTTTCCTCTTCTTAGTGATCAAGATCAGCAGTCAATCAGTAGAAAGAGTGAGCAAAGACCTATAAAATACCCTGTCCTCTGTGACCTTCTGTGTTCTTTGCTGGCCCAGAAGATGGACATGCCCAACGTGCTCTGTATCAGACATAACCAGACTGGTTCCCTTGCACCTGTCATTCTTAATACCATGTGCCAGTCCCAAAGATGTTATCTGATATTCAACAGGGGACAGAAGAGGAAATCCAAAATCAGTGACAAGCCAAGCATCTTTCACAAGTCCAACAAGATCAGGGACAAGGTCAACCAAGCACCATGACAACAGCCAAATGGAAAGGAGACCAGTCTCAGCTCTACTCTTTTGCACTCAACCTCAGAAATAGCCTTCTATCTACCTAAGCACCTGGGCAGAATTTTCAACTTTTTGCTTACCTGGAAGAGTTCTCCAAGACAAACGTAGTTTCTACTCTTCCAACAGTGGTCAACTATCTGAGGCCTCACCTCAACCCTCAGGAGAAAGACACCCAGGGCTATCAGCAGCAATCAAGTTTCCTAACAAAATCTTTAAGGTTGGAGTGTCATGTAGTTTAAGGCCAAACACATAGGCTCTAGGAAAAGCCCACAGGACTAACAGCATCCAAATAAGCACCTTAAACCTTACTGTATTGCATCCATACTATAAAACACTGTCTTCTCCCTGAGCCCCTGGAACATCGTGTTAGGGACCCTCTTGGTGATATTTCTGGTGGAGCAACTGCTCAGTCTCCTTGGTGAACCAAAAATCTGTCCTCTCTCCACATCCCCCAACCTCCCCCAGACCTCCAAGGATGGATGGTTCAGTATCAGGCTAGGGGAGGTTTAGATCTTCCTGCCACTGAATATCCTTACACATGCACACAGAAAATCTCCCATGCTCAGAAGTTTCTATTAAACTTTTTGTCCTCAGGACATCTGGGTGGCTCAGTCGGTTACGGGTCTGCCTTCAGCTCAGGTCACCATCTCAGGGTCCTGGGATACAGCCCAGCGAGGGGCTTCCTGCTCAGGACGTAGTCTGCTTCTCCCTCTGTCTCTGCTCCTCCCCCTGCTTGTGCTCTCTCTCTCAAATAAATAAATGAAATCTTTTAAAAAATAAAGTTTTTATCCTTAAAAAAAACCCAAAAGAGTTACCAAGAACCCTCCCATCCTTTCTCTGTGAAACATTAAATAAATACAATTTTCTACCTCCATTCTCAGTGCTGATGTAGTGTATGCAGTTTTGACAGCTCTGGAGCAATAAAATCCTCTTGGCCAGTGTCAGCCCAGAACCTTCCAGCTCCCCTATCTCTAGGGTAGAAGGCGACAATCTCTTCTTTGGTTTTGTTGGTATCCGTTTTAGCCTTTTTTTTTTTTTTCTTTTTTCTCAGTGCCGTGCCATTTCCCTTGATCTTTTTCAAAACTTCCTCCAGGGGGCCGAGAGGAAAGTTCCATCCCCTTCTCCTGCAACCCGAAGGGGGAAACCCCCCAAAAAGCATAGCTGTCCCTTTAAGGGGCCCATGTGGTGGGAAGAGCAGCTACATTCCTACCCCAGTAGGGCCGCTGTCCCGACACGCCAAAGAGGCTACAAATAACCTTCTAGGAGAGAGCCGGGGAGGGGGAGAGCGCAGTGCGAGGAGGAACGTGGCTCCGCCAGGCTACTACGCGGAGAGGGAGAACGGAGAGCGGAGAGAAAAGAGCTCAGTCGGCGTTAGAGAGGGCATGGAAAAAGGCGTTTAAACCCACGGCCGGTTTAAATAACAGACCCGAGAACTCTGTTTTGGATTTGGGAGGTAAACCAATCTTTAAAACGAGTGCCCAGGCATCTCCACGCCCTGCCAGGCAAGTTCCGAAATCGGCACTCTTTCCACACGAGCTCCCGCACGCTAAAGAAAGAACCGGTGCGAGCAAGGCCAGGGTCTAGAGACCCCTCCATTCCGAACCCCACCCCCTCACCCGGGCTGCGGGAACGCGAAGATTCGGATCTCCCCCCGGGTGAACAGGGTTGGGGTTCAAAGATCAAACTTCTTTGATCTTTGGGCACAAACTAGAGGAAGCTGCTAAATCACGGGGTACACTCTCGCTGCTAGGCGGCTGTGGAGAGATTCCACTGGAGCCCCAATCACACACAACAGTTCAGCACGGGCACCAAACAAGTTATTAATAAGGAGCAGATGAAGCAGCCGTTCTGCTGCCATCCGTCCAGCTCCCCCGAGGGTCACCGCTCCGACCGGGAGGCTGCCTTCTGATGTTCGGAGAAACCCGCCCCCCGTCCCACTACTCCGGCCAGGTCGGATCTGCGGGAGCCTTCCAGCAGTTTCTTCCCTGTGTCCCTCCTCTGCCTCTTTTCCAACCCGGTTTCCCCCCCCTCCCGCCCCCACCACCGGGAAGGATCCAGGGCAGGAAGCTGATTGGTCGCAGCCAGGAGAGGGAACCCAAAACACCACTAAGGGGAGATGCTGCGAGCAAGCAGTACCCAAAGACCCTCAGTGCGAGCAAGGTTTGGAGTCCGACGAACTGTTCCCCGAGTAGAGGCATCCCCAGAACCCCAGCATTCCAATTCCACTGGGGGCCCCGCTCCGCCATCCGCCCGAGACCCCCAGTCCCTGCAAAGAGGGCTTTTTACAATTTATGGTTTCGCGACCGTCCTTCCCCGCCTCCCTTTCTTCGCACACATTCATTCGCACCAAGGACACAGAGACCCTGTCTTAACCTGAAAGGGAAGCAGCCCTCAGTTCTTCAAAGAGAGGCGAGGGAAGGCGAGCGGGAGCCTCGGATCTTCTTGAGCCCGGCCCAGAGCCGAGCCGGGGAGCTCCTCCACCGCCGCCCCTCTAGGGCTGGAAGAGCTGGGGGAGCTCCGGCTCCTCACCGGCACGCACGCTCAGGGCTACGGCTTGGAGTGAGGGCGCGGGGTCTCAGGCCCCAGCCCGCGCCGCCCGGTTTTCGGGAGGTGAGTCCTGCAGCGGCCGGACCCACGGACAAACTTTCCCGGCGGGCCGGGCGGCGCGGGCACGGCGGCGCCGCTTACCGTGTGCGCAGAGCAGGGCGCCAAGCAGCAGCGCGCCCCACGGCCGCCTCATGGTGCTGCGGCCGCCGCCGGCGCTCCCTGTCGGCCGGGGGTCCCGCCGGCTCCCGCGGGACGGTGCGGCGGAGGGAGTCGGTGGAGGGTCCCGGAGGGGAAGCGTCCCGGTCCGCGGCGGCGGGCGTGCCCCGCAAGTCGCCCTACGGCCGCTGCTGCCTCCAGTGCTGCCGGAGCCGAAGCCGCCCCGCTAGGGGACCGGGAGGGGGTGTCCCGGGCCAGGCCGCCCC
>NW_024424786.1:30365014-30384012 GCF_017311325.1 Ursus maritimus
CCGGTTTAAATAACAGACCCGAGAACTCTGTTTTGGATTTGGGAGGTAAACCAATCTTTAAAACGAGTGCCCAGGCATCTCCACGCCCTGCCAGGCAAGTTCCGAAATCGGCACTCTTTCCACACGAGCTCCCGCACGCTAAAGAAAGAACCGGTGCGAGCAAGGCCAGGGTCTAGAGACCCCTCCATTCCGAACCCCACCCCCTCACCCGGGCTGCGGGAACGCGAAGATTCGGATCTCCCCCCGGGTGAACAGGGTTGGGGTTCAAAGATCAAACTTCTTTGATCTTTGGGCACAAACTAGAGGAAGCTGCTAAATCACGGGGTACACTCTCGCTGCTAGGCGGCTGTGGAGAGATTCCACTGGAGCCCCAATCACACACAACAGTTCAGCACGGGCACCAAACAAGTTATTAATAAGGAGCAGATGAAGCAGCCGTTCTGCTGCCATCCGTCCAGCTCCCCCGAGGGTCACCGCTCCGACCGGGAGGCTGCCTTCTGATGTTCGGAGAAACCCGCCCCCCGTCCCACTACTCCGGCCAGGTCGGATCTGCGGGAGCCTTCCAGCAGTTTCTTCCCTGTGTCCCTCCTCTGCCTCTTTTCCAACCCGGTTTCCCCCCCCTCCCGCCCCCACCACCGGGAAGGATCCAGGGCAGGAAGCTGATTGGTCGCAGCCAGGAGAGGGAACCCAAAACACCACTAAGGGGAGATGCTGCGAGCAAGCAGTACCCAAAGACCCTCAGTGCGAGCAAGGTTTGGAGTCCGACGAACTGTTCCCCGAGTAGAGGCATCCCCAGAACCCCAGCATTCCAATTCCACTGGGGGCCCCGCTCCGCCATCCGCCCGAGACCCCCAGTCCCTGCAAAGAGGGCTTTTTACAATTTATGGTTTCGCGACCGTCCTTCCCCGCCTCCCTTTCTTCGCACACATTCATTCGCACCAAGGACACAGAGACCCTGTCTTAACCTGAAAGGGAAGCAGCCCTCAGTTCTTCAAAGAGAGGCGAGGGAAGGCGAGCGGGAGCCTCGGATCTTCTTGAGCCCGGCCCAGAGCCGAGCCGGGGAGCTCCTCCACCGCCGCCCCTCTAGGGCTGGAAGAGCTGGGGGAGCTCCGGCTCCTCACCGGCACGCACGCTCAGGGCTACGGCTTGGAGTGAGGGCGCGGGGTCTCAGGCCCCAGCCCGCGCCGCCCGGTTTTCGGGAGGTGAGTCTTTGGGAGGATCCGGCAGGGTCAGGAGATTCCGCCCTGCCATCTCTCCACCCCCAACTCCAGGCTGGATCTGGTCATCACCTCCCCATCTATCCAGCCATCCTACAAACACCACTGCATGGGAAGGTCCATATCGATCAAGTGGTTAAAGGGACTAGAGGTCATGGAGACCTGGGCTATAATCCCAACTCTGCTATCTCGCCTGTAAAATACTAGTTACGATCCAATCCTCCAATTCTGCTTTGGTTTCCTTTGCTGAAACAGACAGGACCATCGCCACCTCCTAGGGGATGATGAAATGAGGTCACGCCGCGTCAAATGTCGACCCAGGTGTTAAGCCTGTTCGTCTACCCTCTTGCTTCCCAAGCTCAGGCAGGCTCGACTTCGTCCGGCAGTGCCCCATCTCTCGGTGAGCTAGCCAAGTGTAGGACACACTTGCACCACTCCCGCAGCACCTGCATGATTCTGGGGCGCAGCCTGCGAAAGTTAACATTGCAGTTCTCCTCACCCGTCTCGGCGCCTGTGCAGACCAAGCCAGGGATGGGGTAGTGAGCCAGAATCCTCCCCCAGACAGCCAACTTGGCATTCCTGGACCTAGTACAAGGACAGCTCCCCGAGGCTGCAGAATCCCCCTAGGGAATCGCTTTGACGACATGGGTGGTTCAGCTGACACTAGAGGCCAGCGCCCATATGGGGACACTCGGCAGGTTCTAACTTTGGGCTTTCATCATGTTGTCCCTCACGATCGTTTGACCCCATTGCATAAGCGCTTTCTCCTACTCGTATTCATGCAGAGCCCAGCACAGGAACTCGGTCCGAGGCACCCTCCGGGGCTTCCTAGAAAGGGTTGCGAGAGGGGGAATTGAGAGGAGAGGCAGGTCACATGAGGGCAGGCGTTGGTAAGCAAGGATGGGAGCCTGATGTCACTTAAGGCGAACTAGAGACAGATGAGACTCACAGCGTGGAGGTGGGTCCAGGGCAAGGGAAAGCAGCTCAGTCAGGCTGCGCTCGGATGTCTACCACATCTCGTGCGCTCCCAGGAACACCGCAGTGCGCGGATGGTGAGGGACATGGGACAGAAGGAGAGTGCATCCTGTGTGTCCGGCAGCCTGGGGCAGGGCTGTGGGGTGGGCTGCGAGCCACAGAGGTGCAGTCCGCCACAGGCAAGAGCAACAGGCAGGCTGGCTGGGATGAGCGTCAGGCGTGAGACGCTGTTGCATGACGTCCGTGTTCTAGGGCCATAAGGCTGGGACAGCTGGGCGATCAACTGCGCACCTGGAATTGACACGGTAACTGAGAAGGGCAGGGAAAGAGCCCGGCTGTGTAAAGTGCAGATCTGAGCGAAGCCGTCCTGCAGCCCAGTGGAGACGGCAGGGTGAGCACCGTCCGTCCACCCCTGTCCTCCACAACCACGGTCAGGGGCCTGGGTACCCCGGAGACGTCACCTGTGTTCTCACTGGTTCTCTTCATATCTGATATGCTGACGTCTACTCCCCATCAGCAGACGACGGACGGAGCGCCTTCGCACCGACAGCGGAACTGTTCCATGTACACATGGAAGCTAGCAAAGCAAAGGCCTCATGAAAGGCTGGCCCCCATTGGCCCGATGCTCCACCCTGCTGCCCTCAACTGCACTCGGCCAGCATCCACGCCACTCTCTGTCACGGTTGTTCTGAACAGCGTCTTTGTGCAAATCAGAAAAAAAGACAACCTTTCCTCAAGACGCCTTTGTGGTGGCCGCGAGAAAACTGGCCGGGACGGAGATATAAACCTGTGTAATTACGAATGCATACGCTCACGGTGACTGGCATCCCTTTTTACATAGCGCCTGCTTGTGCCCAACCTACACCACCATCCACGACAGTCCTGTCCCACCTGTCTTTACTGACAGTGGCCTCTTTGGCTCCATGAGCCCTTTCCCTACCTCTGGCCCAGCACCTTGGCCCTGCCCCCACTCACTGCAGTTGCGCCATCAGATTGGTCATCTCAGTCGCAGCGTCCAGCAGCGCGCCAGCTCGCGTTGATGCACAGGCCGCTGTCACAGCATGAACTCCCCTGAGCTTCGTGCTGGTGGGAGGCTGGGAAACAGGGACAGGACTCCTGTTCTCTAGCCAGTCCCTGCACACAGTGCCAGGGCAGATCAGAAAGCCCGCCCCAGCACCTGGCTCCTCCATCTCGGCCTAACAGGGAGCAGGGAATCCAGAAACTCCTCCCCCGAGCTCCTGCCCCAGCTGGCACCTGTGTTCACCACCCCAGAAGTTCCTCTGGCCTAGCTCCCTCCTCCCTCCTCCTCCACCCTGCTGGCAGACCACTACAGCAGTCGGACTCGCTGACCAGTCTCCACAGTCATCGCCCCCGCTACAGTGGTAGATATCGAGGTCAGCGCCGTGAGGCACACTGGAACTCCTCCAGGTGCAGGGGGTGCTTGCACTGCTGAGGTTGAAGGCATGCAGGGGTAGGGAGGGGCAGGCACGCCGCCAGGTCTGGACAGAGGACAGAGGCCTGACTCTCCAAGTGGGTGACGTCAGGCAAGAAAGCGAAGCCCATCCGAGACAGCTCTAGGACTCCCTGCTGCGGGACGGAAGCAAGCCCTCCTCTACACCTGGGAACACGTCTCCACCAGCCCAGCCTCCCAGGCAGGTGTGTGGCCTTGAAGAGCCCGCCCTCCTGTCCCACTGCGCATTACCCAGCTTGACCTCGGCCCCTGGGATGCAGCCCTCTGCCCCGGCCCAGCCCACCAGTGAGCCTCTGGTCACTCACGACAGCTCTCCCCGCAGAGCCATCTTTGCAGTCGGTGTCACCATCGCAGTACCAGTGCTCAGCGATGCAGCTTCCGTCACTGCAGCGGAATTCTTGTCAGAGCATTTGGCGATGTCTGGGGGACGCAACGGGACAGGATCCTGCAGGAGCCCCCACAGGCCGCCCTCCTTGGATTAACCCCAATGCCCACCTTGCTGCCCCCGGTCTGACCCAGTCCCTGCCAGAATCACAGATTCGGTGAGACCTCGGAGGGAGCCTGGCCCTGAAGATCTCGTCTGGGCTCTGTCCCACAGTTCCCGGGTTTCTGCACGCTTCTGCTCCTCTGCCTTCCTCTGGGTGCTCCAGATGCCCGAGCCGGCTGTTGTCCTGGAGCCCTCCTAGCTGATCACCGCAGCCTCCCCCACTCCCCACCCCAGAACTCCACTTACCACACCTCCTGCTCATCACTGGGCGGCACCGCAGTCGTGTCCCCATCTGAGCTGCCACAGGCCCGGATGCACATCAGCCGTTCCTGGCAGGAACTCTGTCCTCCTCACACCTCGCGGGGCTGGGGCACAGAGCAGTCAGGCTGCGGCAGGCCCACCAGAAAGCCCCACAGAACAGGGCAGTCAAGTTCCCAGCACTGCCACGAGGGATCTGAAGCAGGGGCCACTCTTGGGCTCATCCAACCAAGAGGGGAGGTGAAAGGAGGGACAAAGAGCTGAGGACCCTGGAGGTGATTGGACCTGGGGAACATGTTTTCAACTGAAAATCCCTTCCCAGCAGAGCGTGATGGAGCCCGCCTGGCGCCACCGGGCACTCACGACAGTCCTGCTCGCCGGGCGCCCCCGTCGTTGTCCCCATCACACACCCAGGAGCGCCTGGATGCACTTGCCAGTTCACAGTGGAAGTCAAGAGGAGAACAGGCAACCGAGTCCCGGGAAAAGAAGGCAACAGACCTCAGTGTGGGATACTCCCGAGGCAGCCTCACCTTGCTGGAAGCCCTTGGCCAACGCCTTCCCCCATGTCTCCCCAGTCCTTCCTCACAGATTCCCAAGCCTGCCCCCAGCTGATGGAGAAGCTAAGCAGAACCACAGCAGAGCGGAGTATTCCAGAGTATTCTCAGGGAATGACTACGAGGGGTTCACAGGGCAAAGGGCCCAAAATTGCCCAAACCACTAAGAAAGCAGTAAGGGAAACATGAGTAAGAAAAAGAGGTGTTTTTTCCTTTCTCCTGTTAAATGATGATTAACCCATCTGGGCTCAATTTCCAGTTCTAGAACCTTATTACTTCACACTGAGCAAGTCAGGTACCCTCTGAGCATAAGCTCTGATGGTAACAATGGGGGAAATACTTGGCTCACCGCGTCTTTGAGATAGCACACCGATAAGTGCTACATGAAAGTGAGCCATTTATCATCACAATTAGCTGCACTGGTGTAAGTTAACAAGGTCCAGGTTGTAGCTTCAATCTTATTAGACCAATTAGCCACCCTCAGCACAGGTGCTGCAGGTGCCCCAGACAACTGGCTCAGCCACAATAGGGCCAGAGGTCAAGGCAGGATGCCCCAGCCTGTTAAAGTGACATTACTGTTAGGGGAGAGGAAGATTAAAAGGACTATAAGATTTCTTGCAAAGTTCCTATTATTAAAAAGATATGATTATACAGAATACCAGCATAAGAAACAGAAATAATCTGCAACCGCAGTAGTAAGCACATTTAAAAATGCACAAATACGAGTACAAAACATACAAACATATTCACATGAATACAGAGAGATCTATTTAAAGAGACTGCCTACAGTTTTCAAGGGTGTTTTCTTCCACACTTGTCACAGTTTATTGGTCATAGCCGCATGGAAATACAGTAAAGACAGAGGATTGGAGCCATATATATCGTAAAGACACTCCCATCTGTCAACACCTGTCACTCTCCAGGAGCCCAGCGTGCTAGGTCTGACACAGCCGGTGCACAGAACACTCCTCAGACCCTCATCCCTGGCCCTTTTTCTTCTACTCATGGCTTCCTGCCACTGCCTGGGATGGGGGTGGGGGCTGGAGGTGCCTGGTGGAGGAAGCCTTACAAACATCCTCATCGCTGTGGTCCCCAGTCACAGTCGGTCACACAACTGCCACTGTGCAGGGATGCAGGGTACTGCCGAGAGGCACACACCGCAACGCGAAAGGGCTCCCACTAGCACACTCCCGGGCTGCTGGCGAGGCCCGGCACAGGGGAAAGGAACCAGGAAGGGCTCAGCTTCTGCCCAACCAAAGCCCATTCGAGAGTAAAGCAGAGGAGCCCAGTCCAGGGGCATCTGTCACCCAGAGCCACAGTGATACCACAGGGAAATGGAGAGCATGCAATCATGCCTTCCCCGTGCTCCAAGGCACAAATGCTTGAGAATACTGTGGCTCTGGATTCATAAGCAGTCTCAGGTACCCCTCTAGGACCAGGTTTTTTCGCCCAGTACCCCAAGAGACCGGAGATAAATGATGCCACTCGAGAGACGGTGCTCTTGGGGAAGGAGCAGGGCATAGTAGATGCAGAAAGAGAAACTGGAGCACCCTTCCTCCAAAGCTAGGTTGAAATATGGATGCTTTTGTCTCTGGCCAGGACCACCCTTGGTTGTTGGCCAGGGAGGACAAGAAATAGTGGAATTAAAATGCCGAGCCCCTTTTAACAAGGGAATCCACAGGGGAGCAGGCAGCAGCACTGTGGTTGAGTCTCCTGGTCGAGGTCAGAACTCACCTTTGAGGAGGGTGACCTTGGAGAAGCAGGGCCCCAGGGGAGGGGACAGGGCCACCTCAGGGCAGAGTGACTGGGACCAGTCAGAGCCTTCCGTCTGTGGAGGTGGCCACAGCCGAGGAAGGATGGCAGAAGCAGCTCCTGCCCCAGCCTCAGCAGCACGCAGCTGGGCTTCCCTATTGAGCATGGAGCTATCTGCCTGGCCAAGTCCCATGACCGCTGCTGTGCCCCCTCCCCAGCGTGCCCAGCAGGATGCTCTGGGATGGCGGTGAATGGCTCAGTGCCCCTGCTCCAGCCTCAGCTGAAAAAAGGTTCTGCCATCATCTCCCCTCCCCTGCATTCATCTCCCGCTGGGCTGCCGCAGCTCGGGAGAGGGGGCCACCGCTCATTGCTCATCTCTCCCCCTCGCTTTCTTCTCCCCTTCCTCTCCTTAGCTGGGCCCTGCCCTCAGGTACTGGGCTGGAACAGGGAAGGAATTAGGGGCCCAGAATGAAAGGGTGCACTGCTATCCTCCAAAAGCAAGGAGAGCCCTGAAGCCATCCCTCTCCACTTGAACCTCCAAAGTGTGAGCAAAAGCATGGATTCCCTAACCTGCAGATGGATGGATGGATGATGATGGATGGCCAACATTTGGGATTAGTGAACCATTGAAACTATAGGCAAAATGTACATTTCTGGAATAAAGGACAGAGTTCACCAGACTTCAACTGAGACCTCGGCCTCCCGCTCCACAAGCTAAGGAATCAGCTGCCCTAGAAAGATGCCGGGTTTCCTGTGGAAACCAAAGGAATCCTTTTGAGAGGTGCAGCATCTCTACACTGAGGAAGGTTTTACTCCAAGCCCAGGGTCTCTTCTCTGTCCAGGTGTCTCTCTGCAAGTGCAGGACAGAGGCTTCTTCCCCAGGGAAGCACTGAAGACCGGCTGCCTCCAGCCCCAGTCCCATCCTCTTGGGCCTATTCTGAGAGCACGGAGAAGGGAGAGAGGCTTTTCACTCAGACCCTGAGCAACTTTTGTACTGTGACCAGCTCATCACAGCTGTGGGCACTGCTTCAAGGAACTCTTGTGGATGAAACAGCAGAGACTAAATATCCAAAGGACTCCGCTCAGTGGGCTTCCCAGCATACAGATCCTCCCCTTCCACAGGAGAAATGGTGAAAAGCAAAGATAAGAGCTGAACCCAGTGCTTCTCAACCAGGGATGGTTTTCCCCCAGGGAGACACTTGGCAACGCACCACGTTTTTGGTTGTCGTGACTGGAGGTACTTCCGGCATCTAATGGGGGGAAGGGTTCCAGGGTCTGACATCCCCAACTGTCAGGGCAAGCAAACAAGCATAGCTAGAAACTGCCAAAAGAGAGTTAGCCAGAAGCGGTCTGTGGAATTCACGGTAAGGGAGTAACAATGTTGCAGAAGAAGAAGGGGCGGCTGGGGGATCAGAGAGGAAAGCAGGAGGCCCAACCGACTGGAGCAGACAGATCAGTTCCTGACCAGCTGTGTGACCTTGACATGTCACTAGCTCCCGCACAGTCTCTGTTTCCTCATTTGTAAAAGCACACACGGATTGGACCAGAAGAGAAACGGGATGAAGCTGATCTGGCCTTGGCTCCATCACAGGACGCTCAGTGACCACAGGCCAGGGCGTGACTGTTGCGGATGTAGGGGCAAAATTTTTCTCAAAGCACCAGGATTAGGAGAGCAAGAAAAACAGTATGCAGTGCTGTTGGTGCAAGTTAAAAAAATACCAAAGTAGAGAAGCCTTCAGTCCCCGGTTGATTTTTTTTTTTTTTTTAGGCTCCCACCCCTGCCTTTGGCTGCACATGATAAAAGAAGTCCCCATTTCCCCAGCAGACTTCAGGAACAAAGCATTCTGATGGGCATGCAGTTAGTTACAGGCGGCTGAAGAGAGTCCCGACTTCCTGCATGGCAGCAGCCGGAATGTCAGCATGCATAGGCCAGACAGCCACCATCAGGCAAACCCGTCTTGGGCTTTCCTACAGTAAACAGACACATTATACTCCAAAAAGCCAGCTCTGACAACCGCTCCCCTCTGGGATCCCCGGAAGTGGAATTCTGCCTTTTCAGGCAAGTCCTGGCTATGATCAGAAAGGACAGCTTTTAACCCCTTTGAACAAAAAGAGAGAAAGGAAACGGATGAGGGCGGGTGGCACGCTCAGCTCTCACTTTGGAAAGTGGTAAGTTAGAGTACTCAGCTATGCTGGCCTTGAGTCATTTGCCAGCCACACTCCCTTCAGCCTCCAGGGGCTTGGGCCTTCTTGACTAAAGCAATCTCAACAACAAAGATCTCTCCCCAAAGTGTTCCCTACCCCTTTGATAGGTAAGTCATCCGGTTTTGTGACATGTGAATGGGCTCTTCCTGGGAAGACAAGGGTCTTCCTAGGTTAACCACAATCCCACCGCTTATATCCGCCTCTTGCCTCAGCCACTTCACCAATTCTTTGCGGCTTTTTGAAGGAAAGAAGAGTAACATCCATTTGGGTATACCAGATGTAGTGGAATGTTATAAAGAGAAGCATAGATTCTGGAGTCAGAGAGACTGGAGTTCAAGTCCTGATTCTACCACCAACTCTACAACTTTGAGCAAGTTGATTAAGGTCTTTGAACCTCAGTTCTCATCCACAAAATGGGAATCCATGTAATCTGCTTAGCACAGGACCAGCACATGGCAAAAGCTTTATAATCATACAACCATCACAGTTTAATGAGTATGTACTTACCAGGTGCCCTTCAGATGCTTTCTAAGTGCTTTTCTTATGTTACATCATTGACTACTCTCAACAACCGGGAGGTGACACACTACACAATGCCACTTTTTAACTCTAAAGACCCGAGACACAGTGAGGTGAAGTCTGTGTTAGGTCACACAGGTACTTGCTAAGGATTGAAGCCAGCATTCACACCCAGGCAGATGATCCCAGAGCCTCCGCTCTTAATCACTTAATTACTTAATTACACTGCCTCCCAAAGACAGTATCGCTTATTGGATGAGAACTTCCAAAAAGGGGAGGTCAAAAAGGGAGCTTACAACCCTGAGACTCCTGGATCCCTCTCCTACGCATTCTCCATTAACAATACACAGTAAGTTTGATCTTAAGAGTAAACCTCTTCTTCTGGACCGCCTGACTAAAGACCAAAGTCTCCTTTGCCCTAAGGTAAAGTAGTGAAGCAGGAGAGTCTGAGCCCCAGCCCTTTGAACTAGGCCTCCGTGTTGTGTGTCCAGAAAGGAACAGGGCTCTGGCTCTGCAAAATAATATATTTTAAGCTGCTCCTTAGAGTTTGCAAGCTACTTTTGCATGCACACTGGTATTCTTCATTCATCAATAACCCTAAGTAGTTACTGCAGTCCCCAATTACTAGGTCGCTCTGTCAGCTTGGCAAGGTCATGGAAGTAAGGAGAGCCAGGATGGCAGCCCCATTCCGACCCGCTAGACCAGTATTCTAATGTGATCTCATCCACTGCAACAAGCTCCCAGAACACTGACACATACTCAAGGTTAGAGGCACTGCTTCTACCATCCCACAGAACACTTAGCTGAAGGGGCGGCTGCTTTCACCCACCAGGCCCAAGTGGACATGACCATACACAGCTACAGAGCAGTTTTTCAAGTTGAACCAGAATGAGAAGGCTTAAGGAGTGTCCCGTGAGTGCTGGGTTGATGTCCGCCTCAGCGGAAGGGATTACAATGGAAAGGGAGGAACCATCACTCACTCCAATCACAAGCAGCCTGTAACACACCAAAGCTCTCCTCTCCTCCTCCTGCCCACTGGTGGCAATGGTGAGGATATAACTTATTTAAATAGATATCATGCTAAATAAAAAGTCAAGCCAATCAAGGGACCAATCCACCGATTTCAGCTCTTGGGCAGCTCTACGCAGTCAGTGTTCTCACTGAAAGGGTGCCCGTTGGAACAAGACAAAACTGACATAACTAAAGAAGCAAAGCGGCGTAGTCGCTTGAAATGGATTTTGCCTCATCCATCGACACTGGAATGGAGAACCCTGGCACCTACAAACAGCCCGTTCAAAGGAAGCGTTGCTTAGAGAACATCAGAACTAACACCAAAAAGGAATGGTGGCAAGGAGGCCAGAAGTGCACCCTTTCTCGATGCTCTCCACGGGACCCCGTTCCCAGATGAACCCCAGATGAACCAAGCCCCTGGTCTCCGCTCTGAGGCCCTCTGTGCCTCCTCTTGGCAGTTAGCTGGCCTCATGTGGGATCACCTGTCACTTAAGCACATAAGCCTCCTGGCAGTTGGAACCAGTATGACAGTTTTGTCCTTGTATTCACAGTGCACGGTTCAATGCTTCGTGTAGCGTAGTTGATTGGATGCAAGTTTGTAAAATGAAGGAATGAATTATCTTCAGCTACAGTCTGTGAGTTGGTAGTCAAAGGAAAAGAGAGTCAGAAATCAGAAAAAATGTAGTTATTTCCTACTTAATCTATACTGAAGAGAGAACTTCTTGTTAAGGTGGTGTCCTGTCCACCCAGTTCAAGCACTTTCCTCCTACAGGAGTTCCTTTTGCTCGCGTGATGTGGCAGGCTGTGATACTGAACTTTTTCTGTGCCTAAATCCCTAGAGGCCAGCCTCACCCAGTGTAGAATCGCCAGGTGAAGTCGCTTCAGTGGCGCGCCCCAGCAGGCAGTTCATCCCATGATTAGTCACCCAGTCAAGTTCAGTCTCTCTTGCCACTCCTTTTTTATTTATTTATTTGACACAGAGAGAGCTGAGAGAGCACAAGCATGGTGGAGCAGCATGCAGAGGGAGAGAGAGAAAGCAGCACTCAGAGGCAGAGAGCTGGACATGGGGCTCGATCCTGACCCTGGCTGGGACCAGTGATCCGAGCTGAAAGCAGATGCTTAACTGATAAGCCACCCAGGATCTCTGCCCCCTCCAACCATGGAAAAGAGTTCGTAATGATGAGTCTTCTAAATAATGAGGCAGGAGAGCATATAAAAAACAAGAGCATGGGAACAAAACGAAGCACTGTTCCTGGCTGTTCTGCCCAGGGCATGTTATTTAAATCTCTTTATACCTTAGTTGCTCATCAGGAAAATCAGGATAAACAACAGCCCCTTCACATGGACATTATTAGAATTAAATTAGTTAATTCATAAAAGCACTTAGCATAATGCCTGGACATACTAGACTCTCAGTAAACTGACAGCTCTTGCTATTACCATGATAGAATTACGATCCACCGCACAACTGTCTTATCCATAACTCCCACAATTAAGCCCCGCTATCCCTGAGGACTGAGCTAAAACCAAACTGTGGGGGTGGGGAATGGGATAATCGAGTGGTAGTAATGAGACACGTATTGCATGGTGCACTGGGTGTTATACACAACTAATGAATCATCGGCTTACATCGAAACCGGGATGTACTAAGTAAGCATTATAATAATAAAAATCAATTAAAAAAATAAATAAAAAAATAAAATAAAAACAACAGTGGGCTGCTGCAGTGCCACCCCTACTGAGCTGGTGACATGAATGACCACGGGAAGAGGTGGACGAGGAAGTGGCGAGAGCCCTGCATCAGCGCCTTGATAGCTTCGACGCCCGACAGTATCCTTCACTTGCCTGTTATCATCAACAAATCCGTGAGGCAAGCATAGAAAAGAGCATTCAGAACCCAATCACAGAGCAATTCAGAAATGGATTAGCTTCCTCCTGTAAAAAGGGGTAATATAGTACCTCTTTCACAGGGTTGTGGGACGTTAAAAGATATACTCATGAAGTACCCAGTAAGGAGGTATTTACTGTTGTTTGGTATAGCTCGTCATCTTCACCCAGATATATCCTCTCTCAACCCAGTAATGTAGTTATGATATAGGTTGTCCCCACCCAGGTCCTCAAATGGTACTTACTGCAGCTGAGTCAACAGATTTCACAATCCAAACAGGGCTTGAATGTGGCTGTGCTCTATAAGGGGCTGCTCAAAATATTGCTTTCTTTCTCCCACCTCTCAAACACAAAGGTCCGCACTGAATACATGGCTCACGAGCAAGAAACCTCATTCTCCCTCCTGGGAGCTTTTTAAAGCCTCCTTTGGGGCGCCTGGGCGGCTGGCTAAGTCCGTTATGTCTGACTCCTCGATTTCCGCCCAGGTCCTGATCTCAGCGTTACGAGATCGCAGGCTCGATGTCGGCTCATGCTGGGCATGGATAGCGTCAAGATCTCTCTCTCTCCCTCTCCTTCTGCCCCCGTAGAATAAAAAATAAATAAAGCCTCCTCCATCAAAAGCATGGGAAAGAGCTATGCATCACTGAGAATCCATGAAAAAAAGACTAAAAACAGAGAGGGGAAGTCAAGTCTAAGATGATAATATAACCCAACTTAGATCTCTTTGTTATAGCTTGGGATATAAAATATTCCACACTGAATTATGGGTTAGAAGTCACACTCAGTCTTGGCCAGTTCAAATCGGGACAGTTTCTCACCATTAAAGGATTATAACTGTTTGAGCCTTAGTTCCTATCTGTAAGAAAGGAACCTAACAGTCCTACCTCATCAGGACACTGTGAAGGGAAATGGGAAACACACCATAAATACCACAGCGCCTAGGAGATGCAAAAGAATAAAACGTTAACCACCCCAGAAGTACCTTTGTATCATTAGACCACACATCCAGTTTGTGATAAAAATGGTTACCAATATCTTTCCCAGAAGAGTGAAATTTTATTTAAGAGATGCATTTCAGAACACGTTTGCTTTTACCGCTCTCTGAACCTGTAGGAAACTTCTTGTTTAAACTGCTCTGAGGTGTGGTAGGGTTGAGAGGTGGAAAGAGGAGAGAACTCCCTTCGCTACATGTTTATGGATTATAACGCATCGTGTCTGTATTTGGTCACGCAGAAGGGTGTAGCTCCACAACATGGTAAATCATTTCTTTTGTCCTCATT
This sequence comes from Ursus maritimus, assembly GCF_017311325.1. NCBI lineage: Eukaryota > Metazoa > Chordata > Mammalia > Carnivora > Ursidae > Ursus > Ursus maritimus. Next base: position 30,378,631 of record NW_024424786.1, read on the forward strand.
CATGCCCAAAGGTGGTGGCAGTCAGGCTCCCAAGGCTGGGGCCAACCGAATATCATGACACCTCCCCACCCCCGCCTGGGCAGGCCCACAGGAAATGGAGCTGCTGAGCTTGAGAGAACACTTAGATCTCCAAGCTTTATTTCACATGCTGATCAGGTGTCTTATTCAGTAACCTACTCAGTACCTGCCTGAGCCTACACCCAGACAGGAGAGAGCAGGGTCCTCTCTCCAAAAAGCCTCACCTTTGAGCCCAGCCTCCCGCCCAGAAAACGCGTGCTGATAAATTATGCAGCAGCACCTTAGGTCGGAGCTCCGTCTCCAGCCAGAGCGGTTTGTCAGTCTTTTGTTTCCGGCTTTGCTCTAGCTCAGATCCTTGGCTCTGCGAGAGGTGAGGGGGAGCTCCCGAGGCCAAGCTGGGCCGAGCAAGTCCAGTGAGTGTTTCCCCAGCTGGGTGTCAGGACCTGCCCTGCCTCACTCTGACCTCACCTGAATGAGCAGGTATGAAGGTGGATCGCACAACAATCCACTCAGCTCTGGGAATGCCTGTATGCAGTGAAAGAATGAAGTTTGCTCGGACGTAAAGAGCCGTATAAACAAGATGTTTGCTTTTTGCTAAACTTCAAAAAATGCACCAGAAAAAAGAGTCAACCACCGCCAGAAGCAGCAAATCAGTCTTCTTACGCTGTTCTTATACGTCATCTTCACAGCCCAAAAACATCATGTATGCTACCAACTTAAAAGGAAGAAACAAAGAGACAACAGGCAAACTTTTGGTGGAGGGGTGGGAAGCGAAGTCATGGCTTGCAGACTCACATCAATTATCCCTGCACACTGACAGGATTCCTGATTGAAGACGGTAGTCATGAAGGAAGACTGCAGCGCTGCACGGCCCAGCCCCCAAATTGGGGCAATTAATAATTATGAGCTCTGGGCCTGACCCTTTCCCAGGCCAGGGAGGGAGAGCTTGGAATTTAAACTGTTCCAGTTAAAGAGACTCAGCCAGCACCTCTCACCCCAGGTCAGAACAACCTTAGAGTGAGATGCCTGGCCTCATCCCTGACCACAGAGTCTTACAAGAAGCTCCCAGAGGAAAACCCTGGGATCTCTCCCAGGAGAACTAAGGTGGTGTGGGCTCCCATACTCATGGTATAGTCAACAGATCTCCTTTCTGGAAGTGTGGACCGGAGGGGAACTATGCTAAGTCATTTAGATTTTCAGGTGGGGAAAAGTAAAGGTTGAAATGAATGAAAGCTGACCTTCCATTTTAGCACATGACACTCTGTATAATGGATTTGTTTACCTCCCTCCCATAGTCCAAAGGTAAGAACCATCTTAATCGACTCCTGCAAACTTGCTAACAAGCTGCTAACATTTATCCAAGCCTGCAGTAACAGAATAGTCTGGAATGTTATTTGAATGCCATTATCTCATTTAATTTTATAATATTCTTACATGAGAATTTATTACTACCCGCTCTCCCCAGCTTATTACAGATAAGAACCCTGAAGTTCAGGAGATTGGGCATTCTGCACGCGGTCACCAAGAAGTGCTGAGGCCGAGATTCAAACCCAGGAGGACATGCGCTTAATCACTGAGCTATGTGCGTGGTGATTAAGACTAAGCTTGGCAAATGTGTTTGGTAAAACCAACAAATGAATGGGTGCAGAGCCCAATTTAGGGAATGCTCCTGAGTGTATCTGGGTGAAAGAACCTGACCCTGTCAGCTTCTAAGCTGGATGGAGAGCAGCAAGCGCAGGCATTCTCTTGTGAGCTATTTATAGGGCCAAACCGGCTCTGCCAGCCAACCAGTCAGTGGGAAGTCTTTCCTGGACACGGAATCCCACCAGGCTGAGAAGGGAGAAGGACTCCCCTGAAGAGCGCGATGGAATTCAGACACAGTCTGAGGCCCAGATGCCCCATGCCTAGGCACAGTGGCAAAACTTGTGGTGTGCTTCATCAAGGAATGTAGATTGTGGTTGAACAGGCTTTAACAGACTACTTTTGGACCAAGGGCATGGAACCATCTCATAATTATGAGAAATTGCAACACAAAAGACAAGTCTCTCTTAAGTCGTCCCCAAATTCCCTATCCAGGAAGCCCTAATATTGATCTACTCTTCAAAGAGAAGCAACATAGCCAACTTTCCTATTTTTCCTTCTTAGTGATCAAGATCAGCAGTCAATCAGTAGAAAGAGTGAGCAAAGACCTATAAAATACCTAGTCCTCTGTGACCTTCTCTTCTGCTGGCCCAGAAGATGGACATGCCAACGTGCTCTGTATCAGACACTAACCGACTGGTTCCCTTGCACCTGTCACTCTAATCCATGTGCCAGTCCCAAAGGATGTTATCTGATATCAACAGGGGACAGAAGAGGAAATCCAAAATCAGTGACAAGCGCCATCTTTGCAAGTCCAACAAGATCAGGGACAAGGTCAACCAAGCACCATGACAACAGCCAAATGGAAAGGAGACCAGTCTCAGCTCTACTCTTTGCACTCAACCTCAAAGAGCCTTCTATCTACCTAAGCACCTGGGCAGAATTTTCAACTTTTTGCTTACCTGGAAGAGTTCTCCAAGACAAACGTAGTTTCTACTCTTCCAACAGTGGTCAATACTGAGGCCTCACTCCCAACCCTCAGGAGAAAGACACGCGGCTTCTGTCGCAGCAATCAAGTTTCCTAACTAAAATCTTTAAGGTTGGAGTGTCATGTAAGCTAAGGCGCCAAACAAGTAGGCTCTAGGAAAAGCCCACAGGACAACAGCATCCAAATAAGCACCTTAAACTCCACTGTATTGCATCCATACTATAAAAACACTGTTCTCTCCTGAGCCCCTGGAACATCGTGTTAGGGACCCTCTGGTGATATTTCTGGTGAGCAACTGCTCAGTCTCCTTGGTGAACCAAAATCTGTCCTCTCTCCACACTCCCAACCTCCTCCCCAGAACCTAGATGGATGGATGTCAGATCAGGCTAGAAGGTGTATCCTCCACTGAATATCCTCACATGCACACAGAAAATCTCCATGCTCGAGTTTCTACTTAAACCTTTGTCCCCAGGACATCTGGGTTTCAGTTGTTACTTTGTCAGCCTCCGTCAATGTCATCCCCAGGGTCCCTGGGATACAGCCCAGCGAGGGGCTTCCTGCTCAGGACGTAGTCTGCTTCTCCCTCTGTCTCTGCTCCTCCGCTTGTGCTCTCTCTCAAATAAATAAATGAAATCTTTTAAAATAAAGTTTTATCCTTAAAAACCCAAAAAGAAGTTCACAAGAACCCTCCAACCTTTCCCTTGAAACATTAAATAAATACAATTTCTACCTCCATTCTCAGTGCTGATGTAGTGTATGCAGTTTGACAGCTCTGGAGCAATAAAATCCTCTTGGCCAGTCAGTCCCAGAACCTTCCAGCTCCCCTATCTCTAGGGTAGAAGGCGACAATCTCTTCTTTTTTTGGGTATCCGTTGTTAGCCTTTTTTTCTTTTTCTTCAGTGCCGTGCCATTTCCCTGATCTTTTCAAAACTTCCTCCAGGGAGAGAGGAAAGTTCCATCCCCCTTCCTGCACCGGGGGCAAAACCCCCAAAAAGCATAGCATGTCCCTTAAGGGGCCGTATGGTGGGAAGGTAGCTACATTCTACCCGTTCCTGTGTCAGCCACCAGCCGCCAAAGATAGATGATCCTCTCAGAGAGAGAGGAAGGGGAGAGGCAGTGCGAGGAGGAAACGTGGCTCCGCCAGGCTACTAGCGGAGAGGGAGAACGGAGAGCGAGAGAAAGAGCTCAGTCGGCGTTAGAGGGCATGGAAAAAGGCGTTTAAAACCACGGCGGTTTAAATAACAGACCCGAGAACTCTTTTGGATTTGGAGGCAAAGTCCAACCCAAACGAGCGAGATCTGATCGCTCCTTAAAGTCCGAAACCAACTTTCTCACACTGAAGCTCCCGCACGCCAAAAAGAAACCGTGCGAGCATGTCAGGGTCTAAGACCCTCCATGCGAACCCCCCCTCACCCGGGCTGCGGGAACGCGAAGATTCGGATCTCCCCCGGGTGAACAGGGTTAGGTTCAAAGATCAAACTTCTTTGATCTTCACAAACTAGAGGCAGCGCAAATCACGGGGTACACTCTCGCTGCTAGGCGGCTGTGGAGAGATTCCACTGGAGCCCCAATACACACAACAGTTCAGCACGGGCACCAAACAAGTTATTAATAAGGAGCAGATGAAGCAGCGCCCTGCTGCCATCCGTCCAGCTCCCGAGGGTCACCGCTCCGACCGGGAGGCTGTGCTTCTGATGTTCGAGAAACCCTGCCCCCGTCCCACTATCGCCAGGTCGGATCTGGAGCCTCCAGCAGTTTCTTCCCTGTGTCCTCCTCTGCCTCTTTTTCCAACCCGGTTCTCCCGCCTCCCACCACGAAGGATCCAGGGCAGAAGCGCGATTGGTCGCAGCCAGAGAGGGAACCCAAAACACCACTAAGGGAGATGCTGCGAGCAAGCAGTACCCAAAGACCCAGTGCGAGAAGGTTTGGAGTCCGACGAACTGTTCCCTCGAGTAGAGGCATCCCCAGAACCCCAGCATCCAATTCCACTGGGGCCCTGCCCGCCCATCCGCCCTGAGACCCCCAGTCCCTGCAAAGAGGGCTTACAATTTATGTTCGCGATCCGTCCTTCCCCGCCTCCCTTCTTCGCACACATTCATTCGCACTAAGGACACAGAGACCCTGTCTAACCTGAAGGAAGCAGCCCTCAGTTCTTCAAAGAGAGGCGAGGGAAGGCGAGCGGGAGCCCGGATCTTTTGAGCCCGGCCCAGAGCCAGCCGGGAGCTCTCCACCGCCGCCCCTCTAGGGCTGGAAGAGCTGGGGGAGCCCGGCTCTCTCACGGCACGCACGCTCAGGGCTACGGCTTGAGTGAGGGCGCGGGTCTCAGGCCCCAGCCCGCGCCGCCCGGCTTCGGGAGGGAGTCCTCGCAGCGGCCGGACCCACGGACAAACTTTCCGGCGGGCCGGCGGCGGGCACGGCGGCGCCGCTCTGTGTGCGCAGAGCAGGGCGCCAGCAGCAGCGCGCCCCACGGCCGCCTCTCATGGTGCTGGGCCGCCGGCTCCTGTCGGTCGAGCGTGTCCGCCGGCTCCCGCGGACGGTGCGGCGGAGGAGCGGTGGAGGGCCCGGAGGGGAAGCGTCCGTCCGCGGCGGCGGGCGTGCCGCAAGTCGCTCCTACGCGCGCCGCCTTCTCCAGTGCTGCCGGAGCGAAGCCGCCCCGCTAGGCCGGAGGTGTCCCGGGCCAGGCCGCCCCGCCCCCGCGCCGCAGCCCCCGCCACCGCCACCGCGCTGGTCCTGCCCCCCAGCGCCGGGCCGGCCCCTTCCCGCCCTCGGCCCCCGCCCCCGGTCCCCGGTCCCAG
>NW_024424786.1:30384022-30433826 GCF_017311325.1 Ursus maritimus
ACCGGCACGCACGCTCAGGGCTACGGCTTGGAGTGAGGGCGCGGGGTCTCAGGCCCCAGCCCGCGCCGCCCGGTTTTCGGGAGGTGAGTCCTGCAGCGGCCGGACCCACGGACAAACTTTCCCGGCGGGCCGGGCGGCGCGGGCACGGCGGCGCCGCTTACCGTGTGCGCAGAGCAGGGCGCCAAGCAGCAGCGCGCCCCACGGCCGCCTCATGGTGCTGCGGCCGCCGCCGGCGCTCCCTGTCGGCCGGGGGTCCCGCCGGCTCCCGCGGGACGGTGCGGCGGAGGGAGTCGGTGGAGGGTCCCGGAGGGGAAGCGTCCCGGTCCGCGGCGGCGGGCGTGCCCCGCAAGTCGCCCTACGGCCGCTGCTGCCTCCAGTGCTGCCGGAGCCGAAGCCGCCCCGCTAGGGGACCGGGAGGGGGTGTCCCGGGCCAGGCCGCCCCGCCCCCCGCGCCGCAGCCCCCGCCACCGCCACCGCGCCTGGTCCCGCCCCCAGCGCCGGGCCGGCCCCTTCCCGCCCTCGGCCCCCGCCCCCCGGTCCCCGGTCCCCGGCCCCCACCCGCCAGCGCCTCCTGCGCTGGCCCCGCTCCTCTTCAGGCCGCCCCCACATTCCTAGTCCTCGAGAGAGCCCCCCTCCGTGTCCCCATTACTACTGCTCAAATGTCCCTAACTTAAAACATTATCCCAGCGGCAACTCTCGATCCCTCTCACTCTCCTCCGCGCCAGAGAGGAGTACCCGGGCTGACCCAGGTCGCCTGGACGTGACCCCGGCCCCCCTACCAGCCCCAAGTCCAGACTTTATTGATGTCTCAGAATACGCAAGGCTTGCTAATGCATAATCCTCTAGGTCTTTATTAACATCAAACAAGGGACGTCAGGGGGCCTGGAGTGCTGTATCTTAGCTAGCATTCTCACTGTCAAAATTCCTTTTCTGAGATTTTCTTCTTGCTCCACCCCCCACCCCAGTCTAGGCAGCGCTGTTCTAGGGCTAAATAATTCCACGACCTCCCCTTTTCATTTACTCATTTCCTGAGGTGGTTGTCTGGGTCCTGTCGCCCCAGCTCAGACGTCCAGAATTGACCCAGACATAGTTCCTCCTCGCTGTCTTTGTAAATCAGCGTTGTTACCCTCTTCACCTTTTTTGACCTTCTGATCCTGGCAAGGAAGGAAGGGGGTAAGGAAGTAAGTCTTTACTTGTAGTTGCGCTTTCCCAGAGACCGGAGTCTCCTCCAGGCTTCCGTCTGTAGGGCCTTACAGCAGTATTTAACTTTCCTGTTGCTGCAGAAAGTTAGAAACTCCTCTCTTGTCTTAGCTTCATGGTCTCTGCTCTCCCCAGAGTGTATTAATTACATGAGTTAATTTTGTTTTTTGCTTGAATCTTGTCTTGTTACTTTTGTCCAAGCCCCCAACTTCTTTAGGGTCCGATTACCAGTTTCCCCTCCAAGCTGGGATGCCAACATTCCCTGACTTTGGATCTTTGCAATCTCATTAAGCCACTTTCCTCTTACTCGTAAATCGTGTCAGGAAGACCCAATTGCTCCATGTCAGCTGAGGGGAAAGCAATTTGGTATAGTGCAAAGTGGATATTAGGGGATTTCTCCAATGGCTAGGTGGACGTTTCATCGTTGCTTGTTTTCAGTGTTGCAAAGGCTTTCACTTCAAATTATTATCATCTTTGACCAAAGCTAACATGAACTTTGCAACAGCAACAACAACAACAACAAAGTGAAATGTTAATTCCTTTGGCCACTATTTCTCTATACTGTTCTGCCTGAAATTTTTACACAGATGAAATGTGGTTCAACCAGCATCACCATGGTAACTAATAGTGAGGCATTTTCTCTGTGTGTAGTTCTTCTTGCTGACTGAAGGCGGCAGTCGAGTCAGGTCAGGTTTATGTGATCGTACTGCTAGGAAAGACAGTCGACCTTGATGACCTACGTCACCTTAGCCTAAAATCCAAGGAGACTGAAGTGAAAAGTAGAAGCTGATTCTAACACCCATCTCCCCCACCCCCACAATGTTCATGATGCGGCCTTGGTTGGTCTCAGGGTTTCAATATACGCCGTTTATGGTTCTGACCTGTTGAGAAAGATCTTACGATTCTGGAGACCATATTTTTTTCCACATGAAAACTAAGGACATGTGGTATAATGAATACATTTGTCCCCAAAAATCCAGGACAGGCAGTCACCATACTTTCAATGTCAGGGGATTAAGAATTTATAAACATCTGTATGCGAAGGATAGGTTTCTTTCCAGAAGGCATGATTTATGTTGTTTTTCTGGGATTGAGGAGGAAGGGGGAGGCTGGCTGTCCCTGTCTGACTCAGGCTCAAGAGACTGCATTTTGTGTGTGCATCCCAAGGCCTCCTCCTCCGTGGTTCAGCACGGTTCTGGTGCACAGAGCCATCCCTGGCTGCTCTGAGTCATTGGGAATATCAATGGGTAGAAACGAACTTCATGCATAGTCCCTGCCTGGGTCACCCCCTAGGGTGAGTTAAGTCTTGGCTGTCAGAAACTGCTCTTATGCCAGGAGTGCTAAGCCATATTTATTTTTACCAGGCCTCTCAGACTTTCTTGTTTGGAGCGAGAGATCCTGAAAAGCATGCCAGAATGGGCTGTTTGTCTCCCTTTTATTGTCCTTTGGGACATGCCCCTAGAAAAGTTGTAGGGGACTGCCAATTCCAGAGGGGTCTCAGAGGCATTAGTTTCCTCAGAAACACCACCCCTTCCTTCATCCTTCTAGGACAGCCCAGGGAACTGAGTTTCCAAGATCAGAATATTGCCCTGAATTAGACCATCACTAATGGCCTTTTCAAAGGAAACACAGGGAGTGCTACAGAAACCAGATAGAAATGGGCACTATTTTGATTCAGTTGGGTTGGAAGAATTCTCTTATAACTTAGGCATAATTCAACAACCTGAATTTCTAGATATCATTCATCCGAAAGAGTAAAAGGCCTGAAGTTTTACACTTTTTAAAACAGTGGTTCTCAGGGACGCCTGGGTGACTCCGTCGGTTGGGCGTCTGCCTTCGGCTCAGGGCCTGGGATGGAGTCCCTCATCGGGCTCCTTTCTCAGCGGGGAGACTGCTTCTCCCTCTGCCTGCTGCTCCCCCTGCTTGTGCTCTCTCTCTCTCTCTCTCTGACAAATAAATAAATAAAATATTTTTAAAAAGACAACAGTGGTTCTCAATCAGGAGTGATTTTGCAGACATGGGGCAATCCCAGGAGACAGTTTTGAGAGGGGGTGCTCTTGGCAATGAATGGATAGACTCCAAGGATGCTGCCGAACATCCTCCCATAAGCAGGACATCCCTCCCCACAAAGAATGATATAACAAAGAATTATCCAACCCTGCATTTTAATAGTGCTGAGGTTGAGAGACCCTGCTTTAAAAGATTAAGAACATGAGGGGAGACTGGGTGCCTCAGTCGGTTGAGCGTCTGACTCTCGATTTTGGCTCAGGTCATGATCTCAGGGTTGTGAGGTTGAGCCCCGTGTCAGGCTTCAAGCTCAGCACAGAGTCTGCTTGAGATTCCCTTTCCCACTCATGCTCTCTCTCAAATAAATAAATCTTAAAAAAAAAAAAAAATTAACATGACTCTGCAAAGAATTGCTCCATCTACTCTCCAAAATCACCTTCTTGTTAATGCAGGGTGAGTAGAGGGAAAGAGTTCTTAAAGCTGTAGAAGGAAAAATAAGAAAAAAGCACAGCTAAAGTAGCTAAAGGAGGGCTACACCTGCCACTTCCGCCTAGGGAGGCCTATTTCCAGTATCTGTTCACTTAGTATTTATTAAGGGCATATTATGTTCCTGGCAAGGTAGGGGCTGTGGTAAACAGATATATTGGGTTCCTGGAACTTACAGTCTGATGGTTAGGGTTGGGAGGGGACACAGGTATGCAGAGGCATTGAAAGAATGATCCCACAAATGAATTTAAAGCTATAAATGATAGGGACATTCAAGGAAAAGTACTGAGTTCTATGAAAGGAGAGACTTGATTTAGATTTGGGGATTCAAGGAAGGTCTGTCAGAGGCACTGACACTTAAGCCGAGTAAGAGTCATCAGGCTGGAAGTGGAGGCAGAAGGAAGAGCATTTGCAAAGACCCTGAGCCAGGAAAGAGTCCAGAGGATTTATGGGAAAGTATCATTAACGTTTAGCAGTGGATGCTTTTATCTAAGTCCAGGGGGCTACTACAGGGGAATGGGGGGGGGGAGGAAGGAAAGTATAAGGAAAGAGTCTGCTTGGCATTTTCTTGAATCACAAACCTTCACACCACCATTTCTAGTGCCAATGCTTCTCATGTTCCAGTTTAGCAGTTGTACTCACATAGGGTCTGGGGTACAATGGCTGATTCCATTTCCTGGCCTAACTTGGGGCACACACCCTGGAAAGTGAGACTTTCTAAGCACATTTTTATCTCCTGAAAGCTTGATATTCACACATCTGGCATATGCAAGTAGAGACTTTGCAGCAAATATTTCAGTATATGCAGCAACGATAAATTTAGAACGGTGGATAAACAAATGGATCAGTGAATAAACACGCATTTAATAACAAACACGAACCAAGCATCTATGCAAGTGATCTGTTTCCACACTTGCCCTTTTATAATTCATTCTCTCTATGTACAGCAACCTGAGTGACTTCTTAAGGAACATACATCAGGTCATGTCTTTACTGGGCTTAAAACCTTCTGATGGTTTCCTATTGCACTCGGAATAATATCTGTACTTCTCATGTGGCCTTCAAAGTCCTTAATGACCTGGCCTCTGCCTGCTACTTTGACCACTTCTCCCCTTATTCATTCTGCTCTGGCCACACTGGCTTTCTCTCAGCTCTGCAACATGCTACAATTTCTTCCAATTTTTGCATGAGCTGCCTTCTTTACTTAGAATACTGTTTCTCCAGACCCTTCCATGGCTGGTCTCAGCTCAGCATCCCAGAGTCAGAGAAACCTCATCTTATCATCCTAAAGTTGCCTTGTTCTCCTTCACCGCCTTTATCCTATTTTATTTGGAAAGTTAGATAAAGTTTCCTGAGGTCATGCCATTTAGCCTAGGTCTTATAGGATGCGTAGAGTTTACTAGGCAGAAAATGTGGGAGAGGTACATTCTAGGCAGAAAGAAGAACTTACACCAACGCAAGGCAGTGGGAAAGACCTCAGTACGTTTGGGAATTATGAGTAGGAAAGTATGGCTGGAGTATTAAGTACGTAGGGAAGAGTGACTGGCAAGGTGGCTGGAAGAGTAGGTTGGGAGCAGATTGTGAAGGAATGTACATTGTCTGCATGTTTAGGAATTTTGTTTCATCCTAGTAATGGTGAGTCAGCAACGCTTTTAAAGTAAGGAAGTAACGTGGTCAGATTTGAGTTTTAGAACAATAAACTCTTGTAACAATCTAGGGATGGCTTGGGGGAAAAATAGACACAGAGACGGCAGCTTTTTGTCCTAAGATTCTAAAGTTTGGGAGCTTCCAATTCATATCTGAAGTTTATTTAATGATTCCTCGTATATTCCCTCTCATCCTCCTGAACTAATCTCTTAGCTTGTCCACATGCAGCATTATCTGTATGGCCTTTTGTTGAGCTAGTTGCTTTTTTTCTGGGCATTTCTTAACATACGGTGATCTCTCACACACAGTATTTAGGTCTAGGAAGGATATGCCAATGCTTTCTGTTTGATTTTTTTTTTAAGTTTATTTATTTAAGTAATCTCCACCCAACATGGGGCTCGAACTCATGACCCCAAGATCAAGAGTCGCATGTTCTTCCAACTGAGCCAGCCAGGCGCCCCTCTATTTGCTTTTTAATGCCCTTCTCAATGATGTCTTGCATTTTGCTGGCCTTTTTGTTTAATGAATTTATTTCATGAATTGGTTCCTAGAGGCAACCATAAATCATAAGTATTGGATGGCCTTCATTTTCTAGGTTTTTAATCCAGAGGGGAAAGAATCTATTTAACAGGCCTTTATTCTGTTAGGCACTAGAAATTTAAAGATGAATGACTGCTGTCTCTGCCTTCAAGGAACTCACAATCTAGTAGGAGAGTTCAAAGAATTTTTTTAATGACATAAATACTTATCAACGTGCATACTCGAGGACAGAGGAAGGCAGAACTAATTTTTGTGGGCTACCAAGAAGGATCAGAAAATCTGTTTCCCTTTCAAACTATATGAAAGTATAATTCCCAACTCTTTCTACAGCATTTGAAAATATAATATAACAAGAAGGTACAAGTCTGTAATCACCTTTGAGCTCTCATTCAATTTAAGCCATGCCCTCTTAACGACTTTCTTGTAATGCATTAGTTATTTTTAACTGTCTGAGAGTTTGTGAACATTTCTTTTTTCTTTGCAAATTCTCCCAAATCTCCGGGTTGTTGGCCTGCAGCGGTTGAAAATGACTTGTCTGTAGATAGCATTTTTCACTTTAAACATGTTAAGCCCATACACTGGCATCACACTTAGTGTCTGCTTTGCTTTCATGGAAGATGAGTCTTTTAAGAAGAGCCCAGGAGCTCAGCCTGAATTTCATGACCTGCATTTCTTAGTAGCTTCTTTGCCTTTAGCATCTTTTCTGCTTGATGAGTCAATAAAAGCTTGTCCTAGTTTCTTGAACCTATTTTGTAGCAATAATTCAGCCCGCATTTTTTCTTTCCTTATTGTTTCCTTGAAGTTTAAAACTATTTAGTACCTTCACGTTTGCTTTCCTGGAGCTAGACAATTCCAGGGAGAAATTTCTTCCCTATAAGTCTCTTCATAGGTCCTTTGCAGAGCCAGAGATGTCTATCAATTTTCTCCTTATAATTAGGAATTATAATGTGATAAACTGACATCTCCATATATCCTCTCTCTCTTTTTTTTTTTTTTTAAGATTTTTTATTTATTTATTTGGCAGATATAGAGCAGCCAGTGAGAGAGGGAGCACAAGCAGGGGGAGTGGGAGAGGAAGAAGCAGGCTTCTAGTGGAGAAGCCTGATGTGGGGCTCAATCCCAGAACGCCTGGGATCACGCCCTGAGCCGAAGGCAGACGCTTAACGACTGCGCCACCCAGGCGCCCCTCCATATATCCTCTCTTGTGGGTGTTTTTCTGATTGCTTTGAGCTTGATGTTTCTGTTCCTTATGTTGTAGTAATGACTTTAACATCTCATGCCTTCCCTATGCTTTGATCAATTTCATATCACTTGCTTATATTCAGGATTGTGACATTTTCTTCTTAGTTGTTTACCTGGATGATTATTTGTTTAGGTAACATTCTCAGAAATATGTTATAACAATTTAAGAATCTGAAAACCTATCTAAATCGAAAGCTGACTTTTTTTTTTCTTTCCTTAACATCCAACAGGGTCACAATTACCCCGGTCTTTAGCAATGCTTGTGTATTTCCACTCTTCTTAAGATCCATGTTGTGTATATTTCACTAAAAAGTTTCCTCTGCCACTGAGGTGTGGCCAAAATCTGTTATCACGTACCCTGCAGCAGAAGAGAAATCTAAAAGTAGCTGTTCCTTCTTGGGAAAAACAAATACTATCTGGAAGGTCGTCACTTCTGCTTTAAAAATATTTTAAAGAGGGGTTCCTGGGTGGCTCAGTCAGTTAAGCATCCAACTCTTGATCTCAGCTCAGGTCTTGAGCTTAGGGTTGTGAGTTTAAACCCTGCGTTGGAATCTATGCTGGCTGGGTGTGGAGACTACTTAAAATATACATATATATTTTAAAGACTTTTAAGTCATTTATTGTTTTCAAGTTATAATACATGCTCATTATAGAAAATTTTGAGAATATATAAAAGTATAAAGAAGAAAAATGTAAACAGTCAGTAATTCCAACACCAGTAAGGCTACCTGTTATTTCTGTGCAACCTCAAATTTTCTTGAAGCCTTAGTCTAGCAACCTCCTACTCTTTTCTTCCTCAATAGACTGAAGACATTAAGAGTGGAAGACTGACTTTAAATATATGGGTCCTTAGGATTTTTATGGAAGGGATGGAGCTGTAGGAAAAAGCTACAAATTGCTCCAGAGATGACATCTTGTTCTTATTTAGCTTTCTTTGAGTCATTAACAGTCGGGCGCCACTGGTGCTGAAACTTATCATTATTATAACCGCAAATGGGTTAATGCCCAAACAAAGCTATATTCTTGGGGCTGGTTCCCAGCTCCACCACACAGATCCCAGCAGCAGCACCCTCCAAGTCCCAGGATAACGCTCCACAAATAAGAGGATGTCAAATGTTCAGCCTGGACTTGAAATTCTCTTCTTTTATCTGGGAGCTTCCAGTTGCAGGCAGGGCAGAGCAAAAGTAAAAATAAATAAATAAAAACCAAGCCAACAAACCCTAAAAAAAGAGGCTGTGTGGTTTAGTGGTCAGACCACTAGCCTGGAGGTTGGGATAGCGGAGATCCAGTTCTAGCTCTCCCACAGATTGGCTGGATGATGCTAGACAAGTCATTTTCCTGACCTGTTCTGTTCCTCAGTTTCCCTGCTTAAAAAAAGGAAGTGCCTTAGAAAGTTTTTATGAGGACAAATAAAATGATCTGCAAATAGCTTAAGGTTGCTTGGAAATAAAATGAAATTGTAGTCTTTCATAATTACTATCCTATTACTTTATTAATAATATAGTAATAAGCCACAGGTGTGAAATTTATGAAACTTCCATACCCTCAAGCTGCACTGGGGTGGGGGTGGGGGGGCGGGCAGGAGATGAGCAGCAATGGAATGGGGTGGGAGGCAAGGGTGGAGAAAGAAAAGGAGGAAAAAAGCAAATATTTTTATCAAATTTGCAGGACTTGACATTAAATACCAAATTAGTAAATTCATTACCTCAAGATAAATGCCTCTCCTAGTTTGGCTCTGTCCCTTTATCCTTACCACATCCAAACTCAGAGTGACTCACGGGAGCCTAGAAATAAGACATATACAATTTTAAGGGAAAGGGAGAATTAGGAGGTTTGAAGCTCCTGCCGGAGAAGACTAAGAATAGACCATGGACACAAAGAGAAGAAGCTCCTCTTTCCCCTTCCTCCCAGCGTAGGTGGTCCACTTGTTTCACAGTCATTCCTCTGATAGCATGACTTTTCTTTCCTTCCTTCCTTCCTTCCTTCCTTCCTTCCTTCCTTCCTTCCTTCCTTCCATTTCTCTTTTTTCCTTCCTGTCTTTCCTCCTTCTTTCTTGTTCTTCCTTTTTCACAAAAATCTCACCTTGTGGGAACTAACTTAAAAAGTGAGGATAGAGTGGCTTTTTCTATTAGGTTGCAACTGTGACAGGAACTACAGATCGCTAACCTGTTGTTGGGAGTGGGGAGAAACAGAAAAACATATCTGGAGATCTGGGAAGTTAAAAACCAATTAATACTCTCCCTTCTTGAAAGACAAGGCATATGAAGGAAAAAATCCATTAATGCCCTCGTTTGTGCACTCCATCCCCTCGAGAGGTGAAGGGTCTTGGTAGGAGAAAAGAAAGACACTTGGGAAGGGTATCAAATAGTAAGGGGCAGGAGTAGAAGGAGGGACTACAGATAAAGAGGACTCTGAGAGGAACCGTCCATGACCTCGTAGAGGATTTAACAACCACCTTCTGCGTGTCCAGCCTGGACATGGGCAGTAAAGACACATCCCTGACCTCCAGGAGCAGCCAAAACATACGCCTGCCTGTGAGAAGCACTTGGTAGCAATTTAAGACAGTAAATAATAAAGAGATAAAAATAGGTCATGGGACATTAAGTGTTCATGGGAATTTAGGGGTGGAAGCTATTGTTGTGAGTTAGGATAACAGCTGTACAAAGTAGGAATCGTAGTTATGAAATTCAGAAATTGCGGCTGCGGAAGGCTGACAGTAATTTTTCGAAATGTGAGGGACTGCAAAGAACGCTCCACCTCGAATTCCTCTCAAACCAACTCCTCGAGAAACCTCCACCGGCCGCCGTGAAGCGACGGCTCCCGGAACCGGTGTGGCCAGCTTGGGGTTGCGATACGGAGACTGTTTGCGTGACACCCCCTCCACCTCCCGCCTCCTCCCGCCGCGTGGTTGCCATGGCAACGGAAGAGAGCCGGCGACCTGGGTTCCGGAAGCCCGAGAGCTAGAGCTTGGAAGCTACCCTGGTCCAAGGATGCTGAGTCCGGAGCGCCTAGCCCTACCGGACTACGAGTATCTGGGTAGGAGTTCCTTCAGCTTCGCAGAAGGAAAAAAGTGCAGACAATTAGGCCCGGGGCTGAGGAGGAGGCGGGGAGGGGGCTGAGCGGGAACGGGGTCGGGGTGGAATAGGGAGAGGCGGGGGCGGGGGGGGGGGCGTTCCGGGGCCTGGACGTGCAAGGCCGAGCCAGGGGGAAAACAGCATTGGGGGGTCAAAGGACGTCTGAAGTGTACGGGCCCAGGCAATGTGGATTGTGTTCAAAGTGGGATAGACTGGAGTTGAGAATTTGGGGGCCCGTTGGGAATATTATAGATCATGCTAGTGGTGGAGTAACCTTGGGACCTGCAGTGCCAAAACAGTCATTCTGTGAACAATCACTTTACCGTTATAGCGGCCGCTAACATTTTTGAGCATTTCTTTTACATTAGGCACAATGCTAAGTATTTTACGTGCATTTAAAAAATTGATCTTCGCAACAGCCCTGGGAAGAAATACTGTGTTTTTCTTCCATTTTGCAGACGGAGAAACTGAGGCTGAAGAGGTGACTTGGATAAATAAGGCCACACAGCTAGAAAATGGTAGAGCTAGAATCAAAGCTAATCTGCCCACTCCAGAGATTGAGCTCTTGACCACTGAGGCAGTAGATGTAGTACTTTATTGAGCACCTTCAAGATGTAGGGCCTTTGCTGGGTGAAAAGAGGATGTGTGTGTGTGTGTGTGTGTGTGTGTGTGCCTACATATATGCACATATATTTAAAAAATCATAGGCTTTAATTTTCTAGAGCAATTTTAAGTCTACATAAAATTGAGCAGATGTCATAGAGCCATTCCCATCTACTCCCCCCCCATTCAGTTTCCCCTATGATTAACATCTGCCATTAATGTAGTACATTTGTTACAATTGATGAATCAATATTGGTACATTCTTAACGAAGGCCATGCTTTACATTAGGGGTCACTCTTTGTGTTGTACAGTTCTATGGGTTTCGACTACTGCATGTCATGTATCTGCCATTATAGTATCATGCAGAGTAGTTTCACTGTCCTAAAAATCCTCTGTGCTCTACCCATTCATCCTTCCTCCTGCCCCCCAACCCTTGGCATCCACTGATCTTTTTTACAGTCTCTGAAGTTTTACTTTTACAGACTGTCATACAGTTGGAGTCATACAGTATGTAACCTTTTCAGACTGGCTTCTCTACTTAGCAGTATGCATTTAAGGCCCTCCATGTCTTTTCCTGGCTCGATAGCTCATTTCTTTTTATCACTGAATAATATTCAACAGTAGAGATGTACTATAAAAATTTTTTAATGAAAAATAATTCTAGTTTAAAATTTTTAATTGGTACTATGGAAATTGGATTAAAAATATAAAGAAGTTTATAGTGAAGTCTCCTCCCAACCCCCCATCTGCCAGTTTTCCTCCACCCTTAGTGCCACAGTAGTAACCACTATTACTGGTTTCCTGTGTATCCTTCCAGATTAGTTTATTATGTACATAAGGGAAAATATAGTGCACGCTTTTCTCATTTGATGGATCTTAGAGTGAGACGACAGTCTTAGAAAGCTTCCTTCTTTAAAAAAAATTTTTTTAGCTACATAGTATTTAAATAATTTAACCAATTCTCTATTGGTAGACAAGTTATTTTTAGCCTTTTGCTTTCACTAAAAATACCCCACTGAATAACCTGCAATTTTGTTCCTTTACTAGTATATCTGCAAAGACAAATTTCACAAAGTAGAATTGGTAGGTCAAGGGAATATGCATTTTAAATATTGCTGGATATTACCAAATACCCTCTGTAGAGGTTGTACCATTTTACACTGCCACCAGCAGTGTGAGACTGCCTGCTTCCCCATAGTCTTTCCAACAAAATATATCACATTTTTGAATGATTTCAACTTGTTAAGTGGCAGTTAGTCCCAGGGTAGATTTAATGTACATTTCTTTTGTGCAATTGAGCATCTTTTTTACCAAGCTTAAGGGCTTTTCAGTTTTCTAAAAATATACATATATATAGAAAGAGGTGTATATATATATATATATATGGATATATATGGATATATATATGGATATATATATATGGATATATATATAGACATATATACACACACACATATATATATGTGTGTATATGTGCATATATGTCCATATATATATAGAGAGAGATTAATTGGCCACATCCATTAATTAGTCAAAAGGGCATGGTTATATCACAGATAATTTTATATCGAGTGAATAATAATAGCAACGTCTAGCAATGCCTAGACGTTTGCAGAAGATTTTGTGTATTTTATTCACCCCATACTCAATGAATCTATAAAATATTTGAAAAGTCTAGTCCATTGTTCAGTCCCTTGGGTGTTTGTTGTTTAAATAATATACCTTAGAGTCTTGGCATATTTAATATACTACTGCTTTGGTGAATAGAAGTTGGTGGTCTCTCCCTAGTGGCTTTTTCAGGAAGACTAATTCAGTGGTAATGCTGATAATGAATCTACAAACAAAATCAGAGTCTCAAGTTGATTCAAAAACTTCAATGTCCACCTAACGTCTGAACCTTGGGCAAGTGCTTCTTCAGGCTCTGTTGCATATTTGAGTCTCTTAACTCCTTTTCCCATTCAGCATCTGGACAGTCATACTGCCCTAAAGCAGGGTCATACTACTCACTGGCTTCCTCACAGTTCATCAAACCATACAACCCTGCCGAAATGCATTTGTCTTTAGCTGAGAACAACCATTACAGTTTGGTCTCTTTTACAGGATGCTGTTCTGAAGTATTCACCCTCAATTTAATGACCATTGAAAACCACTCTTTATAGATTCATTTAATATAATATTTCCTGGTTTTAAAAATTTAAATACCTGTAGAGGGTTTGTCTTTTCTTTTCTTTTTTTTTTTTCTTTTATAAAGTCACTTACATGTATATGTCTAGAGAAGAAAATACATCTAGAGAAAAGAAAATTGCAGAGACAGGAAGGCTCTACATATTCAGTGAAACAGAAAAGCCAAAGCTGAGTACCCCTTGGTACGTGTGTCAGAAGACCTCTTTTTAGTATTATGGTGGAAATTACAGGAATATCTATTCAATGAATATCTATACATTTCCCTTTTTGTCTGCTAGCCAAGCCTTATATTTGCCTTTTTGACTATTAGTGAAGAAAATAATCTTTCATCAGTTGGGTAAACTGACCCATTCCCTTGCTGACTTTGTGGATTAGAAACCTGTAATCATGCTCTGGAATGGCTTAGAATCTTCTGATCATCATTACAGAATCAGCTCAATGATGTTCATGCCTGCAGTCATCAGAATGTAATGCTAGAAAGTGTGTCAATGCCGAGGGCTGAATAGAGAGAGGAGAGTCTGGTAAGGAGATGAAATAAGTATAGAACCCTTGAAAGATTTCCAGCCTTATGAAATCTACTTATTGGAAGCTTCTGCCAGAGGCTGAGGTGTGTTTGTGTATCTGGTTGGGTGTGGAGAGCTCTCTAGAGCCGAAGGGCAGCCTGTTCTGGTCCCAGGTTTGCAAAACACACCACCTACGTGCTGACCTGAGTATAAGCATGAGGGTGTGAGGTTTATTTTTTACTCCACCTAATTTGGCGAGGTGCATGCTTTCACTCACGCTCCAAGTTACCTCTTCTGTTTCCATGGAAACTGCTTATTCTCACTAAGTTTGGTGTTAGGTTGGCATAATAGATAACTCTAGGAAATCAGAGGTGATCATTCTCCTTTGGACGCTATACTTTTAGAGGAATCACAGTAAGTTGGATAGTCTTGTAAAGCTATAGTTTTTAAGCACTTCATATATACTTAGCTCTGTGCCTTATCTGATTTATTCTTCACAACCACCACACAAAGTAGGTATCGTTAGTCTCATTTGGTAGTTATTAATATAATCTCATTTTACAAATAAGGAAACTAAAGCTTAGAAAGGCTAATTAATTTGTACAAAGTCACATAGGTGATGATGCATAGCAAAGCCAGGATTCAAACCCAGGTTTGTCGATTCCATAGCCTGTTTTGCCCTCTCCACCAAAAAGACAAATAGACAAACCAAAATGCTTATTTGCCTGCAAAGAACAGTGATCCTTGCTTCCCTGTTAGAAATGAAGCTCTTAAACAGTTCATTAGTTGCAAATAAGTTTCCTGAGAACAGGAATTGTATTTTACTCATCATTGTAAGCCTGGCTTTCACAACGAAACACTTAATACAAACAGAGATGTTAAAATCGAATGTGAATAATCTCGTTTAAGGGTACCAGGTACCCCAAATGTGAGCAGCTAACAGCAACAATTAAGAATTAGGTACTAAAAAAAGATAATAATAATTAAGCTCTTACTATGTACCAGGTAACGTTTTAAGTGCTTTACATATATTAATGCACATGAAGATAAAATTCTTAAAATATTTTATTTATTAAAAAAATATTTTATTATTTGAGAGAGAGAGAGCACGTGTAAGCAGAGGGAGGAGCAGAGGAAGAGGGACGAGTGGACTCTACACTAAGCATGGAGCCCAACGCGGGGCTCAGTCCCACGACCCAGAGATCACGACCAGAGCTGAAACCAAGAGTCAGATGCTTAACCTACTAAGCCACCCAGGTGCCCCAATAATTTTAATTGTTATCTCCATTTGACAGATGAGGAAACTGCAGCATAAAGATATTTAAAAATGGTTAGTAAGTCAAGGAGGCAGAATTCTAATCCAGCAGTCTGACTCCACAGAGTCCATATTGTAAAACTCCATGCTATAAATACCTTGAGCAACTCCAAAATTGAGGCTCCAACTAGTGCATAGACCTATGCATGAATCCTGTAATAAGTTCAGGTGACTCCTAAGGTTTAATTTAACATTTCTGCCAGGAGGGGGCATTCTAGGAATCAGGATGGATCAGGGAATAGTAAAATTCCAGTTCCCTCTTGCCATTGGACTCATCTCACAGAGGCAGGCAATGAGGAACATAACTTCTAAAAATAAACCATTCGGAAGTTTTATTGATACTAATCTATGTACTTTGGGTAGCTGTGTGATTTTGAAGAAGTTACTTAACCTCTCTGTGCTTTAGTTTCCTTATGGGCAAAATGTGGATAATAATAGTACTTATTCATACATATAAACATTTAGAGCAATGCATGGCTGCTACAGTGTGTCTACATTGTGAAAGGAGAATATAAAGATGAGTTATCTTTGTACTTTGTACAAAGATAAGTTATCTTTGGGGCACCTGGGTGGCTCAGTCATTAAGCTTCTGCCTTCGGCTCAGGGCGTGATCCCAGAGTCCTGGGATTGAGCTCCACATCAGGCTCCTCCACTGGGAGCCTGCTTCTTCCTCTCCCACTCCCCCTGCTTGTGTTCCCTCTCTCACTGGCTGTCTCTCTCTCTGTCAAATAAATAAATAAAATCTTAAAAAAAAATCATTAAAAAAAAAGATAAGTTATCTTTGTACTTTGTACAGATATCTTTTAGAGCACCTGGGGTAGGTGCTCAATAAATATTAACTATTATAACTGTACTTTTTAATTTTTTAATTTTTGTTTTATTTTTTAAGATTTTATTTTTTTGAGAGAGAGAGAGAGAACACAGAGGGAGAGGGAGAGGGAGAAGCAGACTCCCTGCTGAGCAGAGAGCCCAACGCCAGAGCTCCATCCCAGGACCCTGATGTGATCGTGACCTGAGCTGAAGGCAAATGCTTAATGACTGAGCAACCCAGGCTCCCCCCTCTTTTTTTTTTTTTTTTAAGATTATATTTATTGATTTGTGAGAGAGAGAGCACAGAGGGAGTGGGAGAACTTTTTTAAAAAAGTGTATAATGCATCTGTGACAGCCATAAAAATGTTTCTCTCAGTTGTCCTGCTATGGGGAGGGAAGGGGAGGATACTTAACGTACAACTCCAGCTCTGAATCCAACACCTTGTTCACAATGAGGTCACGCTTCCCACGGTTTGCTTCCAGCCAATGGCTGGGTAGGACAGACCCACTTCTATGGAGATACGTGACTGATTCTTTTGATGGTGAGTTTGGCTTGAGGACTCCCATTGCATTGCTGTCTAAATTCTCTCTCTCTCTCTCTCTTTAAAGGGTCAACCCTGCATTGTGGTCTGTCAGCAATCCCAGCCTCCCACAGCTCCCCCCACCCCAACGGTTGCCCTGTGGGTTTTTCCTCCAGTATATCTCTTGCATGTCTGGTCCTGTCTTGGTGTCTGTTTCTCAGAGTATCTGGACTAAGACAACATTCAACAATCACTGATACAGTCCCTTGCAGCCTTGAGGTTAATATAATTTCTTCAAGCCTTGGCAGAAGTTCTGACATAGGACTCTTTCTACGTAGAAGACTCTTAAGTGTTACTAATCCTATTTTTTATATTTGCTGATATCAAAGCACATGATATTTACTTGTCTTACTGCCAGACACTTTTTAAATTGTTTATTTACTTATTTATTTAGTTGCTTTTGGTTGAATCCTGATGAGAAAACTTATTTTTGTTTGAATATAATTAGTGAACCTTCCAAACGCAACTGTATGCTAAGAAACATTGCTGTTTACCTTAAGTACTCTTAGGACTTTAAAGTGCTCGGGTTGTCGCAGAAAAGATATGAAATAAAACATTATAGATGTTACACTGACTTCCTGAATGTTTGGAAACTAGGTTTATAATATATAAAGCTGGTCACTTTAAAATAGTAACGAGCATGTTTACAAGATCATTACTTCTTCCCCCGATTCTCCTTCTTTTCTTTTCTTCCTAATTGTTCCTTCTTTCCTGAATACCGTCTCTTTATATAGCAAGACATGAATATAAAGTGTCCCTCCTGGGAAACTTAATGCCATACATAGGAGATGGGATATATTCACAAATGACAACAACACAAAGTGACCGTGTAGCCAGTGTTGCTATAGAGTGGGTGAACCCGATGCACGCTGCTGTCTTTGTGCTTTCCCAGTCTGGTTGGCAGCTTCTCGGTCACAGGCAGGGCAGCAGTTCCCTAGGCGGCCCAGTTCTGGAATGTGCCTCTAGGAGTTGTTCCTGGAAGTTCGGCCTAGGCTCTGTCTCTTCTGCCTTTCCAAGGATTCTGAAGGCTATTTAATAAATATAATAAATATATTTTTATCGGGGAAAAAAAGAGAGAGCAAGTGATATTTTCACTGGGGAAAAAAGAGCAAGTGAATTCTAAGGCATGTTGTTCTGGACCCTCACCTACCCCCATTTCTCCAAGGTAACTGACTTGTAGGTGATTTCTGTGTTATTCTAGGGTTTTAAAATTGTTCTGTAAATTTTTGACCTCATCATTTACGTATTTAATTAATATTAAAATCTTTCCTCCAACTGCTGTCCAAAAGTTGAGCATCAGTTTTACTCACACAAATACCATGTCTGCTAAATGAGTAATATTAGGAGGCTGAGTCCGTAAAGTTTTAAAAAGTAATAGTAGTAGATCGAAAGAGACAAATGATCCATTAACTTATCTCTAGTTCATCATCCTGTTCATATCCTTCTTAGCTAGCACTTATCACAGTTATCTTATTTATCTATTTGTATACTTGCTTATTGTCTGTTTCTTACGAGAATGTAAGCAATGAAGGCAGGCCTATTCTGTCAGTATTCCCAAAATCTAGCACACTGCTTGACTCAAATTAAGTGCTCGATTGTTAAATGAATGGTCTACTTTAAGTAGCAGAATAATTTTTTTTCTGAAAAAGGGAGAGAAAAATCCAGTTCAACAAATAGCTACTGAATTCTTATTACGGAGAGACGCTAGATTTTTTTTTTTTTTCTCCTTCCACGGATGGAAAAAAAAGGATGACTGATTAAAATCTGCCCTGGATTCCTCTGGTTTTAAACTCTAATTATACCTAAGGATAGTTTCCTGCTTGATGCCATAGTTTCTGCTTTTTTGGCTACATAACAGTAAGATTTAACCCATTTTTTTTTATAAAAGGTATTTTAAGAAGGAAGGACATTTTCTACACTTTCTGGGCATCTCCAGGAGATCCCATCCTATAGTTGGACAGAGTAATATGCTTTGATTAAGACTGGAATTACCCTTGCAAACTAATCTCTGGGTTCTCTGCGTTGGGATTGCCCTTGCACCACTTCCCCAGGGGCCTTAGGAAATAGCTCATTCTATGATTGGAATTTCAAGTCAAAACACATTTATCTGAGCAGAATTTTAATGATTTATCAAAGAGAGGAGGGATTTTCCCAAACACATCTGAACTTACCAAATTACTGATCCCATTAGCTATGTTTTCTCTTAAGCACCTTTCTTTGAACAAAGCAATTACTGCTGAAATCATCAAATGTATTTTTCATAAAAGCTTTTGACTAAGTTTTGTTTGATTAGCAGGAACCTGGTAAAAGTAAATATTGTTTGAGAAGGCACTTTCAGAGCCCTTTCTTTTTCTTCATTGAATTAGCTTTTTAAAAGCGCTATTCTTTGGAGAGTAAGAGCCTTTTTCCAGCTGTCCTATTGTGTAGCTCAAGGTCTTGTTAATACTATTATCTGGCCCTGAGATTACAGGTAATTGTGATAAAACACAAGCTTCAGTTTCTGTAATCTCAGAAATCTGTTTGTGCCCAGGCCTTCATATCAGGTGTTTGTTAAATTCAGACTTCTCTCACCTGGGATAGCCGCGCTGGCCCCCAGTAAACAGAGGTATCTGGCAGGGACAGGTCTGCATTAGGGTATTGCCTTTTCTTTCTTTCTTTCTTTCTTTTTTTTTAATCACGTGGCAGAACTCCTCCTGTGGCCAACTTAACATACAACGCGTGCTAAATAGGAAAATACCATATTTTTAAATAGGCATGTTTGAAACAATAACACTTTTGAACGTGAAATGTACCAAAGGCCACATGTCTTTGGCTTTGCTTGTCAGATGGAGAGGCTGCCAGAACCACTCGGCTCCATGGTTCTCATGCCCCAAAGTCCTGCAAATTGACACGTAAGTAGACAACACACAAAGAAGCTCAGCCCATGAGAAAGTGAGTTTGGGCGCTTGGGCTGGCCTCCTTTCTCTCTGTGTGCAGTTTTTTCCAGCTTCACTTCTTCTGTTCCATCTTAGTTTCTCAGAAAGGAGAGATTAAATGTGTCTGGAATTTCAGCATGTTAACTGCACAGGCAACATGAGGCTAGCACTCACGCCACTGTTCAGCCTGTCATATGGAAGGAATTGCCTTTCAGGGGAGATTATAATTGTGTATGTAGCCACACAAATGCACATTCTGCCTGGAGGAAAATGCAGAGAAGAGGAGGCCTCATGCTGCCACTCAGGTCTCTTTGTAGAGGGCTGCATAAGAAGCCCTCACATGGTGGAGTCAACTCTTTTGGGCTTAATGAGTCATCTTTTTGTGTGATGCCTACTTCAAAAAAAAAAAAAAAAAAAAAGGAAGAAGAAGAAATGCATTTTTCCCAAAGTGGGTTGCTTTTATTGGCCCTGCAGCTTTGTCTAAGAGTTTTGTACATTCCTGATGACATCATTTACAATGCTAGTGCACAGACAGTCAACAAAAAATAATTTAGCTTTCGGGCATTTAGACAAACCTTAAATAGTTCAATTTAGAGAAATGATAATAAGCTTTACAAACAGTGCACACATGAGCTTAAACAACAAGCATGACCCCAATCCTTTTTGGAATGTGATGTGTTGAAGGATGGCTATAGAGAAAACTAGAAGCTTGACACTTTTGAATTATGTGTAGTTCAAACTTGAATCCATGGTCTAGTGTCAGCCCCAAGCAGTATGTTCTAGTTAGTGGATAAAATACAGGCTACCACATGAGTTGGTCATCAAGCTCCTTGAGCCATAGCATCTTACCTATAAGAAAGGAAAAGGTAGTATTACCACCTACCTCACAGGAATGTTAGAAGATTGAGAAGATAAACACGTGGAGCTCTTTATAAGGAAGGTATTTTGTAAATAGAAGATGCTGTTATTATTCTCCTTGATCAAATTTCCCCAACAAAGGGAGCTGATAAAACCTACCTCACAGGGGGCTGAGAGGATGAATTAATTAATATATAACAAGTATCTTAACTATTTAATAAGACCTAAAATGGTCTTTTTTGATAGTCTGTAGTCCACCAAACCTGATATTTAGATGCATGCTTAACTTACAAATTCTTACATGTGCAGTTGGCCTTCTGCCTTGTCTTCAAGGATTGGCATGGTACAGAGTTGTAGATCTATAAGTAGAAGAAAATAGGCTAGGTCTTCAGGGAGAATGGTCCTGCCTTTTTTCTCATCAAGGTTATGCCTATGAATACTCTATGGAGTCTTGCTAATCTTCGTTGCCATGTCTGGGCATAGGGACTGTTTTGACCTTTGCCTTTCCAGCAAATATTTGGTTTCGATTTCATATTTCTAAAGGAGAAATACACTTACAAGGAAAAGAAGTAGTTGATTTGTCTCACCTTGTGAACTTTTTCTTATCATATTTCCTAGTAGTTAAGAGAAAATAATTATTGTTGAAAGACCTGACATCAGGTTCCCCAAGTGGAAAGTTCTTAAACTCAGCTGAGTAATAAAAACAGCTTTGATTGTTATGTTTAGAAAAGGGACACCAAAAAATAATTTATATATATTCTTAAACATTTATTTATTTGCGAGAGAGAGGGAGAGGGAAAGTGGAGTGGGCCGAGGGGCAGAAGGTCAGAGGGAGAGGGAGAGAGAAAGCAGACTCTGTGCTGAGTGCGGATCCTGATGCGGGGCTTGATCCCACGACCCTGAGATCAGACCTGAGCCAAAACCAAGAGTCAGATGCTTAAGCAACTGTGCCATCCAAACACCCCAAGGATTATACTTTTTAATGACAAAGTTATCACTGACATCTCTTCTTCTGTTGTTGGTATTTTTGTAAGATTTGAGACACAAGATTTCCTAGGATGCCTTAGTTGTAGCCATTTGCAGCCAATAGAAAAAGCTAAGGGGAGGGAAGCACTCCAGGATAAACACCTCTTAAACATGTAAGGCAGAAGTTACAAACACCTTATGCCCACATTTCATAGATGAGAAATTAATATAAGGCCCCTGCTAATTGCAAAGAAGCCTGGGAATTGAAGTTCAGCCAGACAATCATGTGCAAGAAGAATAGGAGCACAGATTTGGGGGGATGCAAACAATAATCTGACCTACCTGGTATCTACAGTGGAGATGTCTCTCCCACTGAAAGTGAGGTGTATTGTTGGTAACTAATTACGCTTATTCATAGGTGAAGCATGGATGTACTGGAGGGTTAACTTTTTCTCCCCTATCTCCACCTTTCAGAATCAAAGTGCATCACCATCCCTGTTCTCTACTCATTCTTTTTTTTTTTCTTAATTCTATGTCTCATGTCATTTCTCTTGTATCACCTCTCTTTCCTTTGTAAACATTTCCAACTAATCAGAATAGTCCCTTTCTGCACGTTAGTGAACTCATATAACGTCAGGGTTTTAGTTCTTTATAATTGTGTTGGTTGCTGGGTGTTAGTGGTTACTTTGCTGCCAGGTTTTGTTTTTTTGGTTTTTTTTTTTATTGGGACTTAGAGACCCATTGTAGGAACCTAAATCTTGTCTCTAGAGAGCTCATTTTACAATAAATAAAGATATTGATCTTCCCAGACTGGAGTGATTGGTAAAAGATTTAGGAGAACAAGGAAAAGGTGGTGCCACAGAAACCGGAGGTGGAGTGAGTTTCAATATGGAGGGAGTGTTCAGCGGTATCAGTTGCCTCAGAGAGGTCAAACAAGATAAGAGCTGCAAAGGAGGTTGTTAGTGGCTTTAGGTGAGAAGTTTCATTAGAGTAGTGTGGCAGGATGCCAGATTTTCCTGGACGGAGGAGTATATGGGAAGGGTGAAGGAGTTGGGACAATAGGTAGGCTCAGCATTTTTTTTTCCCCAAAGTTTGGTTGATTGGGGAAGGAAACAGAGAGGGGGTGATAGCAAGAGTAGAGTTTGTTGTTTGTAATTTTTTAGATGAGAGAGACTTGAATATGTGTATAGGCTGAAGGAAAGGTAGCCATTGTAGAAGGAGAGAGGGAAGGTCCAGAAGGAAAGGATGATTAACTGAATATGTTTTCAGAAGAGGTGGAAAGGAATTCTGGGATCAAGGGCAGAGATGCAAGGTTATTTTGGAGGTGGGAACCAGGGCCACATTTATCCGTTAGGCATTATTGGTATTGTACCTAATCTATAAACTGTTTTGAGATCTTTTTTTAAAAAAGATTTTATTTATTTATTTATTTATTTATTTATTTATTTAATGTATTTATTTTATTTTAAAAAGATTTTATTTATTTATTTCATTTTTATTTATTTATTATTTATTTATTATTATTATAATCTATATTATATATATAGAGAGAGACAGCCAGTGAGAGAGGGAACACAAGCAGGGGGAGTGGGAGAGGAAGAAGCAGGCTCCCAGTGGAGCAGGGAGCCCCATGTGGGACTCGATCCCCGGACCCCGGGATCACGCCCTGAGCCGAAGGCAGACGCTTAATGATGGAGCCACCCAGATGCCCCTGTTTTGAGATCTTTGAAAATATTTGAGTCCTAAAAAAATTTATTGATCTTCAAGTATGGATAAATATTTAGTTATATATTTATAAAACATAATACAATGTCATTATTATAATTATTATAGACAAACGTTTTATTATACTTGAAAGCCATTTATAGGTAACATTTTTCTCAGCAGAAATTCCCAGTCGAGGTGGGAATGGTCTTGAGACCATTAAGATCTTCTTAAAATGATCCCCCAAGGATTATTCAGCAAAAAAAAAAGAAGAAAATTCTGTCATTTGCAACAACATGGATCGACCTTGAGGACATTACGCTAAAATAAGGCAGATAGAGAAAGACAAATACCATATGATCTCACTAATATGTGGAATCTAAAAATAAACTGGATTCAATTTATTTTTAACTGAGGGGGGAGAGGGTGAGTAAAATGGTGAAGGTGGGAAAAAGGTACATACTTCCAGTTACACAATAAGTAAGTCTTGGGGATGTAATGTACAACATGGTGAGTATAGGTAATAATACTGTATCGTATATTTAAAAGTTTCTGAGAGAGCTGAAAAGTTGTCATCACAAGAAAAATATTCGTAATTATGTGTGGTGATGTATGTTAACTAGATTATTGTGGTGATCATTTCATAATACATACAAATATCAGATCATTATGCTGTACACCTGAAACTAATATGTTATATGTCACTTATATCTCAATAAAAAGAGAAAGGAAAAAAACCCTGACTCTACAAAGAATGAGAGTATTTGACCAACAGAGTTGGAAAGTAAGGAAGGTGAAGAATTAAGCTTAGAAATAGAGCTGAGGGTGCCCAGGTGGCTCAGTTGGTTGAGTGTCTGCCTTTGGCTTGGGTTGCGATCCCAGAGTCCTGGGATCAAGTCCCACAAAGGGCTCCCTGATCAGTGGGGAGTCTGCTTCTCCCTCTGCCCCTCCCCCCTGCTCATGATCGTCCCCTGCGATAAATAAATAAAATAAAAGTAAAAAAAAGAAATAGAGCTGAAAGTTGATATTCTTTACCTGACCACCTCTTCTTTGTCTTTGAAGTCAGGTTTTCAGGGTTTTGTTCTTAGAGAAACAGAAGTAAAAGACTTAGGACAGCAAAGAAAGTTTGTATTTGTTGCTGTGGGAAAGAAGAAAGGCACAAATACAAGAAATCTGGCAGCATTAAAACATTTGAAGTAAGGACACATAAATTAATCTATTGGGGAAAAAATAAGCAACAAAGAACATTAACAAGAACAAAGTTGGCTATGTAAATTGGTGAAAGAATAAATATAAAAGCATTACAAAGTATGGGGCGCCTGGGTGGCACAGCGGTTAAGCGTCTGCCTTTGGCTCAGGGCGTGATCCCGGCGATCCGGGATCGAGCCCCACATCAGGCTCTTCCGCTATGAGCCTGCTTCTTCCTCTCCCACTCCCCCTGCTTGTGTTCCCTCTCTCGCTGGCTGTCTCTATCTCTGTCGAATAAATAAATAAAATCTTTAAAAAAAAAAAAAAAAGCATTACAAAGTAGTAACTAGATGAAACAAATGAAAAACTATTTTAGGAAAAAAATGTTAGGAAAACAATATGTTACAAATAATGGGCAAGGAGAGGGCAGATCCAAGGAGCACATATATTTTTTTTAATTTAATGTTTTTTTTATTAGCTACAGAATATTATTGGTAAAATAGATCTAAAGAGTTTTAACAAAACAGAGCAGTACCATACCCCCAAAACTTCTCACCTCTAAGCCCCACTCCTCAGAAGAGACTATTTTCAGTTTTTTTCACCATCTCTCTTTTTTCTCCCCCCGTATATTTTTAAATAGCATGTCTAGGCTGCTCTTCTTGATTTTTTCAGTTTTAGAAATGACCTATTGACTTTCTGTGATGGAGTCAGTGCTTTTATATCCCCTAAAACTCCCCTTTCTCCTAGCCTTCTAATAAAATTACGATTTTTGGTCAAGTCAATATTCAGTGTTTATAATGACTATGGAAATGACGTATATATGTGTGCGTGTGTGTCATGTAGTATATATATATACTATGATTACATTTCCCCTTTTTCCATAGTATTTTTTTTCTTTTTCTTGGAGTTGATAATTGCCTTGTTTTTTGTTTGGTTGGTTTTCTATAAATTTGTCTCGAATTTATCCCTAAACTGCAACCAAAAGGTCAGTCTTCTCTCAGTTTATGCAGACACATCAGGTGTTCTCTAAGTTTCAGTTTATTTTCTTCAAGAGAACTCTCCTGGAGCACTCCTTCACCTAAGTAGTCCTACTCCAATCTGGCGTGGTTGCTCTCTAAATCCTCTGTCCTTATCATGTATATTACTTGTCTCTCTCAAGTTATATTCCGTATTTCCTGAAGCCTGTGTTTTCCTTTTTCCTTATACACCCCTTCTTTTTGTTAGGGGGCATCCTCCAGTAGCTTTCTGGAAAGTGTGCATGCAAAATAAAATTTGGGGGATCTGTGTCTATGAAACTGTTTTTATACTACCCTTACATTTGATGGATGGTTTGTGTGGGTATACAATTCTATGTTGGAGAAAATTTTTCCTTAGAATTTTTAAAGCATTTCTCCCTTTTAAGCTTTTATATGATTGTTGAGAAATTTAATGCTGTTTTGATTTGTGATATTTCATAAAGATGTCTATTGCTGCAGATCTTTTGTCATTCATTGTCTTGAGACCCTTTCAGTGTGGAAATTCATGTTTCAGTTCTGAGAAGTTTTATTGAATTATGTGTTTGATATTTTCTCATGTCTGTCTCTGGAACTGTTGTTACTCAGACATTGGACATTATGGATTCATGCTCTAATTTTCCTACCTTTCTTCTTTTCCCTTTTTTTTTTTTTTTTGGTTGTGAATATTTTTGACCTTTCTAATCTTGTTGAATTCTAAAAATATCTACTATCATATTTTAAATTACTTATTTTTTGTTTTCTGAATTCATGAATACAAGATTTTTGTCTTGCCTATCTATTGTGGTATTTTTGTTTGTTTTGGTTGTGTCTGTGTCTCCTGCATTTTTTTCTCCTGAGTTTCTTTTTTTATTTGTTATTACTTTTTTAAGATGTATTTATTTATTTTAGAGAGAGAGCACGAGCAGGAGGAGCAGAGGGAAAGGGAGAGAGAATCACAAACCAAGCACAGAACCTGATGGTGGGGCTCAATCCCATGATCCTGAGGTTACCATCTGAGGCAAAACCAAGAGTTGGATGCCTAACCCAACTGTGCCACCCAGGCACCCCTTATTTGTTAGTTTGGTGTTGTTTTTTTTTTTTAATGTGTTTTTTATGTAAGAAGCTTTCCTTGAGATTTTGGAGCTTTTTGGATTTCTATTCAGGTGCTAAGCAGGGGAGGGTCTTATAGATCAGTATGTAGCCCTTAATGTAATCATTCTGTTTTTAGTAGTGCCCCTCTGCCTTCAACTGTTCTTGGTGTTTCTATGTTCAAAGTCCTAATGATTCAGCTTCTTAATAGAGAATAAACCTTTAATTTTATATCTGGTGGAGGAAAGGCAGTAACTTTGATACACAAAGTTAGGGATAGGATGTAGAAATATAACTGCTTCTTATGTATAATTATCACGCAACTATATTAGTTAGCTCGGGCTGCCACCACAAAAGATCACAGGCCACATAACTTAAACAACAGACATTTATTTTCTCACAGTCCTGCAGGCTGCAAAATCTAAGATCAAGGTCCAGCAGGATTTGATTTCAGGTGATGACTCTTTTTGCTATGTACGTCTTGCTATGTGCTACAGTGTATACATGTGTGTAGAGGGGAGCTTTCTAGTGTCTCTTCTTCAAAGGACACTAATCCTGTTGGATCAGGGTTCCACCTTTCCGATCTCTTTTTCCCTTAATTACTTCCTTACTCTAACTACAGTCACAACTGTGGATTAGAATTTCAACACATGTATTTGGGGGATATAAACATTCAATCCATCACACTAACCTTCTGTGTTTACCTGTATTTACATGCATGCCTTCACAGGTACTTGTACCTATAGTTCCTAAACTTTTCTGGTATTATGGGTAGGCTTGCTTCTTGTCACCTTTCCTTAATATAGCCAGTTAATTTTTTGCTTCTTTTAGTCTCTTGTTTCCCTGATTTTCATCTTCTAAAGCTTTCTTAATATTTCTTATCTACTGCTGTCTTCAACTCTTTGTTTTAATGAGTCTGTGTCTTCTTTTATTGAGATATAATTGACATATCATAAAATTCACCTTTTAAAGTATACAATTCAGTGTTTTTTAGCCTATTCACAAGATTGTGCAACCACCACCACAGTCTAATTGCAGAACATTTTCATTATCCCAAAAAAAGAAACTCCATACCAATTACCAGTCACTCTTCATTTCCCCATTTTCCCATTCCCTGTATTCATGGCTGAATAATATTTGATAGCATGGATATACCCCATTTTGTTTATTCATTCATCAGTTGATGGACATTTGGATTATTTCTACTTTTTGGATATTGTGAATAATACCACTATGAACAGCTGTGTAGAAGTATTTGTTTGAAAACCTTTTTTATATACACCTAGGACTGAATTGCTGGGTTTCTATGGTAACTCTATGTTTAACTTTTTGAAGAACTGCCAAACTATTTTCCAAAGCATCTGGTCCATTTTTACCCACCAGTAATGTATGAAGGTTCCATTTTCTCTGTATCATTTCCAACACTTGTTATTATTTGTACTTTTTGATTATAGTCATTCTAGTAGATGTGCGGTGGTATTTCCTTTTTTTTTTTAAAGATTTTATTTATTTATTTGAGGGAGAGAACGCACACATGTGACTGGGAGAAGGGACAGAGGAAGAGGGAAAGAATCTCAAGCAGACTCCGAGCTGAGCCCAGAGCCGTATGTGGGGCTTGATCCCATGACCCCAAGAGTGTGACCTGAGCCAAAACCAAGAGTTGGATGCTCAACTGACTGAGCCACACAGGTGGTATTTCACTGAGGTTTTGGTTTGCATTTCTGTGATTACTGACAATGTTTATCATCTCTTTATGTGTTTGTTGGCCATTGGTGTATCTTCTTTGGGGAAATATCTATATGAATTGCCTTAAAAAAAAAAAAGATTTATTTATTTATTTATTTGAGAGAGAGAGACAATAAGCAGGGGGAATGAGCGGGAAAAACAGACTCCCCACTGAGCAGGGAGCCCAATGCGGGGCTCGATCCCAGGACCCCAGGATCATGACCTGAGCCAAAGGCAGAAACTTTCTTTTTTTCCCAAAGGCAGAAACTTAACTGACTGAGCTACCCAGGTACCCCTGAATTGCCTATTTTTAATTGGGTTGTCATTTTACTGTTGAATTGTAACAATTCTTTACATATTCTGGATACTAGACTCCTATCATATATATGATTTATAAATTTTTTTTAAAGATTTTATTTATTTATTTGACAGAGAGAGAGAGACAGCCAACGAGAGAAGGAACACAAGCAGGGGGAGTGGGAGAGGAAGAAGCAGGCTCACAACGGAGGAGCCTGATGTGGGGCTCGATCCCATAATGCTGGGATCACGCCCTGAGCCAAAGGCAGACGCTTAACCGCTGTGCCACCCAGGCACCCCCATAGATTTTATTTTTAAGTAATCTCTATACCCAAAAAGGGGCTCGAATTCATAACCCTGAGATCAAGAGTTACATGCTCCACCAACTAAGCCAGCCAGGTGTCCCTAACCATAAGGATATTTAAAAAATTACTTTCCTTTACAACCGGGTCAGATAATAAATTTGAAAAATAATGACCTGTTTCTTAATCCTAGCGCAATTAAAATCTATAGATGTTTACCAAAGCAATACTTCCAAGAAATATTATTGTTATAAATATCTAAATTAATTTAAAAAGATACTTAAGTCAATACTTAAAGAACTTAGAAAAGGAACAAAGTAATCAAAGAAAATAAAAAATAGATCTAAATAATAAAAATAGAAATAAGCAAACAAATTTGCTGGTGATTTTGCCTCAATTTTCAGGAACAAATAATTCATAAATTACAAAGTTTGTTATTAACCAAGAAAAAAAACTGTGATCTTTCTTTTTGTCACCTTTATTGATATATAATTATATACAATAAAAATGACCAGTTTTAAGGATAAAATTTAATAAGTTTCAATAAGTGAATATAGCCATGTAATCACTACCGCAGTTGGGATATAGACCATCACCTGAAAAGTTTCCTTATGCTCTGCTATTGATTAAATGTTTGTGTTGTGGGGCACCTGGGTCGCTCAGTCATTTAAAAGGCTGACTCTTGATTTCAGCTCAGGTCATGATCTTAGGGTCATGAGATTGAGCCTCACGTTGGGCTAGGTGCCGGGTGTGGAGTCTGCCTAAGATTCTCTCTCTCCCTCTTCCTCACCCCATGCTCGTATGTGTGCGTTCTGTCTCTCTCTCTCTCAAAAAAAAAAAAAAAAAAAAAGTTTGTGTTGCCCCCAAATTCATACATTGAAACCAAATCCCCAATGTGATGATATTTGGTGGTGGGACCTTTGTGAGGTAAATTAGGTCCTTAGGATGGAGTCCTAATCATGGGATTATAAGAAGAGACATAATAGAGTTGATCTCTCTTTTCACCCTGTGAGGATATAACAAGAAAATGGCCATCTGCAAACCAGGAGAAAGGAGGAGGGTCCTCAGCAGACAGCAGATCTGCCAGTATCTTAAATTTACACTTCCTAGCTCCAGAGATGTGAGAAATAAATGTTGTTTAAGCCACCCAGTCTATGATGTTTTTTAAAGTAGCTCAAGCTGATTAAGACAGAATTGGTACCAAGGAGTCAGGTGCTGCTATAACAAATACCTAATAATGTGGAGGCAGCTTTGGAACTGGGTAGTGGGTATAGGCTGGAAGAGTTTGGAGAGGCATGCTAGGGAAAGCCAATATTGCTGTGAAGGAACTGGTAAAGGCAGTTCTGGTGAGGATCCAGAGAGAAAAGGGACCTGGAGAGAAAGCCTCCATCTTCCTAGAGAATGCATAGCCATGAAGGGAATGTTGGATAGTAAATAGGAAATATTGAAAGAAATATGAACGGTAAAAGGCAATTCTGATGAAGTCTCAGATGAAAATGAGAAATATGTTATTGGAAACTGGAGGCAAGGTGATCCTTGTTAAAAGTGACCAAGAATTGGGGTGCCTGGGTGGCTCAGTAGGTTAAGTATCTGGCTCTTTTTCTTTTTCTTTTTTTTTTTTTTAAGTTTTTATTTATTTGCTTTTGAGAGAGAGAGCACAAGCTCACATGCACAAGCAGGGGGGTGGGGGAGAGGGAGAGGGAGAAGCAGACTCACCGCCAGGCAGGGAGCCTGACATGGGGCTCGATCCTAGGACCCCAGGATCATGACCCAAGCCGAAGGCAGATGTTTAACCGACTGAGCCATCCAGGTGCCCCTGATTTGATATTTCTCAGTAGCTATGTCAACTTGGACAAATTACTTGTCCTCTCTATGCTCAATTTCCCAATTTGTTTTTGTTTTGTTTTATTTTTATTTTTTATCAGTTTCCTAATTTGCAAATTGAATAGTGATAAGACTTACAAAGGTTTTTTTTTGTTTTGTTTTGTTTTTTAATAGAGGGAGAAAGAGAGAGGTGAGGGAAGGGTAAAGGAAGAGGGAGAGAAAGAATCTTAAGCAGGCTCCACACCCAGTGCGGAGCCTGAGTGGGGCTCCATCTCATGACCCTGAGATCATGACCTGAGCCAAAATCAAGAGTCAGTTGCTTAACTGACTGAGCCACCCAGGTGCCCCAAGACTGTTATGAAGATTAAATGAATAAAAACTCATAGAACTGTTCCTGGCACATAGAAATAGCTCCATAAATATTAGCTAATATTATTTTTTCCAGTTCAGTTAAAGGGGCAATAACGTGTTGATTGATCCTCAAACCTGGCAAAGATAATCCTAAAAGAGGAAACTATAAACTATTTTAAGATATAAATAAAAGTGTGAAAGATCCTTAATAAATTTCTAGCAAATAGTGTGACATATGTGTACCCCAGAAATGCAATGCTAGTCTAATTTCCGAAATATTTATTAAATGTGATAACTGGATATACCCTTAAGAGGATAGTAATAGATATTAAGACTCAAAATTAATTATCTAATTTTTTGAAGTTTCTAACCTTGATAAATTCCCAAACAACTAAAAGTAGAGTATTTCTATCCTCTATTTACTTAAAACTATGAGAAAAGTGGCACCTGGGTGGCTCAGTCAGTTAAGCATCTGCCTTTGACTCAGGTCATGATCTCAGGGTCCTGGGATCGACCGCTCCCTACTCAGACGGCAGCCTGCTTCTCCCTCTCCTCCCCCTGCTTGTACTCTCTCTCTCTCTCTCTCTGTCAAATAAATAAATAAATAAATAAATAAATAAATAAATAAAATCTTAAAAAATAAATAAAAATAAATAAAATAAACCTATGAGAAAAATTAGATTTCTGTTTCTTGAAAACAAGAACAAAACAAAGATGCCTCCTAGAACCACTGTTAGTTAGTTAGTTAGTTAACTCTATGCCAATGTGGGGCCTGAACTCACAACCCTGAGGTCAAGAGTTGCGTGCTGTACTGACTGAGCCAGCCAGACACACCAAACTACTATTACTTTTTATAGTATTGGATATTAAGACCTGAACATTTTTTTTAAAGATGAATATAGGACCACAAATTATAAATGGTCGAAAAATTTTCTTATGCTTGTGGGAGTGTAAATGGGTATATTTTGGAAAACTGTTTGGCAGTCTATACTAAAACTGAACATATTCATCCCCTATGACTCAGTCATTTACTCCCAGGCACAGAACCAACTGAATGCAGACGTATGTTTGCTAAACGGTCACACCAGAATGCTCATAGTGACACCATTCGTATTAGACCCAAACTGGAAACTTAAAAAGTGCTGTCAATAAGAAAATTAATAAATAAATCGTGGCATAGGCAACAGAAGGCTATTATGCTGCAACGAGAATTAATGAACAACTACTCACAGCTCTGTGGATGAGCCTTACAAACATAGTATTGAATGAAAGAAGCCAGGCACAAAAGACTGCATGCTGTGTGATTTTATATATTCTCAAAAATAGATGCCAAAGTACATATCCATGTAATTTGTGACAAACTAAGTATAGCTGATAATATGAAAAATTTATTATATGATAATTGGAAGGGCTGTGGAAGGAATAAATTTAGATTCACACCTCCTACTTTATGGGTGCAATGAATTCTAGTTGAATTAAAATGTTAAAATACTTTTATATCCAGGAGAAAATAAGCAAGTATACTTACCCTTGAGATAGTTTTATGACATAAACCAATAGTAGATATTTGGGAGCTGATGGATGTGTAGATAGAATTTGTTTTTTAAGTTTTCATGGGCTAAATAGCAAAGATAAAAGAGGAGTGACAAGATAGGGAAAATCACGATGAATATGATAACTAAGAGTTAATATATGACATGTAAAGGAAATAAATGGTACAAATTTGTGTTATGGTAACTAAGTCCCTTCAGGACAAGTGACCAAGGAAATTATTTAAGGGTTTGTTCATGTGCACTCTCCTTTTTAAAAGTAAAAAATTAGAGTGAATCTTCATGCCCGTCAATAAGGCAATGGTTAATGAATTAATAGATATAATAAGTATTCTATAACAGATATTCCTACACAGCCATTAAAAAATGAGTTACATTCATTAACAGGGAAAGACGTACGTAAAGTTTTAAGTGAAAAAATAAGTTACAGAGTACAGTGTGACTACATTTCTATAAACATGTTATGAACATTTGCAAATATATGTATGATCACATATAGAAGTTCTGGAAGGATGTGTAACAATCTGTTAACAGTGAATACTCTGGCAAATTGCATTAAGAGAGTGCTTACAAGTAAGAAAGCCTTACTGTTTACTTTATGCCCTTCTGTATTCTATTACATTCATGTGTTGCCTTTACAATTAAGTTTTAAAAGTCTGTATAAGAGGAAAGATAACCTAACTAAATATTCAGGATCACCAGTAATTCAAGTTTTGCAAATTAAGACCCTTTTGAGTTAGTTTAAAGTTAAAGCTTCGTACTGAGATGTCTGTGAGAAATTGGTCTCCATATCTTGAAGGTGGTACTGTCTTTCTGGAAAGCAATTTGGCAATACATAACAAGAGCTATAAAAATGAGCATATCTTTTGATCCTAAAGCTTTACTTCTGGGAATATATCCTAAGGAAGTAACTCAAAAAGAAAAGAAATTGTTTGTATAAAAATGTTTACAGCCACATTATCTTTAAGAAAAAATTGGAAATAATCCAGAAGCAAACTGAAATAGATTAGTAGAACAGAATATTATATCACTAAATAATTCCCAAGAAGACTTGATATATATGTGAAAAAGCATATGAAATGAAATATTTTGGAAAAGTGGGACCCCAATACAAACCTGTGTATCCACTGATGAGAAGGGACCACAGAGATATGTAAATCCTTGCTATTTTAAGATAAAGGAATTCTGTATTTAAGTACTGTTTTAAAATTCAATAACATATTGATCTTCTAATTTAAAAAAGGATTGAGCTAGATGACCTAATAAGATTGCTATCAGCTCCATGCTTTTATAATCTCAAGAAAATGAAATTGAAAATAGAGGTTCTTTTACTTTTCCTTCTCCCTCTATCATTCAGATTCTTCTCCTTAGCTGAACATTTTCCTCAAACTAGATCTATTAATGAGGCTTTCTATTAGGTCATTTTGTTTTGGAAAAACAGAGTAAAAATTTAGAAAAATAGAAGAGAAAGCAGTAATTTCATTCTCCTTATCCATGTATATTAAACATTATGTAAACAGTGTTTACTTATGCTTAATCAGGCTTCTAGATAGTTCTGGGGAGTATCCTCCTCCCCCGTAATCTCATGAAGACAATGAAGTTGAAGGGTTAAATACCTTGCATAATGCCTCAAGGAGTCATCTGTAGGACAAGAATTAGAAACTAGGTCTTGGGGCACCTGGGTGGCTCAGTCGGTTAAGCTTCCAACTCTTGGTTTTGGCTGGTTCGTGAGATCGAGCCTGCATCAGGCTCTGCACTCAGCAGGGAGTCTGCTTAAAGACTCTCTCCCTCTGCCTCTCCCCCACTCATGTGCACTCTCTCTCTCTCTTTTTCTCTCTCAAATAAATAAATAAATCTTAAAAAAAAAAAAAAAAAGAAACTAGGTCTCATATAATGAGACCACCTTGCTTAGCCTATTGAGCCTGGATGCCTTTCTGTAGTATGGCAATAGGGGGTTGGAATCAATTCACTGTTTAAGAGCTGGACTGAAGGTCAGTTCACTTCTTCATGAGTCTGATTATTTGAGCCATATAAATTTTTTTTTAAAGATTTTATTTATTTATTCGACAAAGATAGAGACAGCCAGCGAGAGGGAACACAAGCAGGGGGAGTTGGAGAGGAAGAAGCGGGCTCATAGCAGAGGAGCCTGATGTGGGGCTCGATCCCATAACACCGGGATCACGCCCTGAGCCGAAGGCAGATGCTTAACCGCTGTGCCACCCAGGCGCCCCTTAGCCATATAAATTTTCTGAAGAGAGATTTCTGGAAGCCACTGTGGAAGCATCTTATACCACCACCAGGTGGACCTGGATAGGATCTGACTACATTGTCCAAAGAGAAGTGGTCATTAGAGAGAAATCCTGCTTCCCCTTTGCTACCTCTTACTTCATGCACTGCCCCTTATTTTTCACTCTTCTCTCTAGTGCAAAATACAGGATCTCAGAAGGAAATGGAGCTGTCATCAGTTCTAAAATTGGACAGAATGTTTCCTCAGTTAATAAGTGGAAAAATTAATTTTAGGAAGTCTTTATGTAAGTTCTGTGAAATACCAAGACATTGATTTGTGGTCTATTTTGCAATCATGTTTATATCATTTATTTTTGAGATAATCGTGGTCATTTTAAGCTTTCTAATTTTCTCTAAAAATTATCCTAATTCTGTGATTCAGTGGAAAATATTTACACTCATGAGATTAAAGTTCAAATTTTTGCCCTACCACTAACAAGCTGTGTGACCTTGGGCAATTTCCTCATTTGTAAAATGGTGATAATAATCCCAGCCTTATCTGACTCCTAGGCTGGTTGGAAGGTTCAGTGAGATAATGTATGTAAAAATATTTAGTAAACTTTCAGGGGTGTTACCAATGTTACTGTTCAAGTTTTGAAAGTCATTAAGACCTTACTTGTTCACAAGAATGATAATAAGCATTGAGATAACATTACATCTCTTCAAATGCTAGGATAGTGTCTGAAACACTCTATGCCATCTTAGCACGCACTAACCTAGATCCACAAATAGGCCAATGAGCATTCTTATGGGTATGTTAGCTTGCTCCCTTCATTTATACTTTTGGGAAAATGTACAGATGCTTTATGTTAACAGTAGATTTGTCTGGATACAGCAGAAAAAAACTAAAATAACATGGTTTGAACAAGGTAGAAGATTATTTTTCTTTTGTGGAAAAGAAGTCTGAAGATAGGCAGTCCATGGTTGGTATGTATGCTCCAAGGTATAATCAGCAGCTCAAGCTTCCATCTTTTTGCTCCAACATCTTATCCAGAGATTCCATCTTTTACCTCATGATCCATGGGGACGGAAGGAGCTCTCTATTATCCTCCTCATTATCTTCTGGGGTAAATGAAGGACATCTTTCAGCTGAATCAGTTCCACTTAAGAACTTTCTAGAAGACCCACACAGTACTGTGCTTTTATTTTATAGCTTAGTCACATGACTAAAGTCTAGCTACAAAAGAAGATGAGAAAATATGATCTTTATGCCAGTGGCCATGAGCCCAGATAAAAATTGGAGTATATTTCTAAGGAGGAAGAAGTTGCTGGGGTTGGCAACTAGCAGTCTTTGTCACAACATTATATAAATACATGGATGTCTTCTGTTATGAATTGCCGTCCCTTTTCCTCCCCAACACATGCACGCACACACACATATACCCCTTACATTCACATAGGCGGTATCTATTTAATTTTATTTCCTGGATAAATTAGTCCACTCCAGTGTTCCTGTGCCCAGAGTTTATTTTCTGGTGCCCATGCATGACGATCGATACCAACTTTAGGAGAGTGGCCAATTGAGATCATTAAGCAGAAGGCTCTGTGGTCTTTTTTCAATACAGCCAGGTGGTCAACAGAATAAATTGACTGTTCGTGCTCAGCACTATGGTTTATACTGCAAAAGACCTATAGGGGATATAATACAGACTCTTCCTCCTGTAGTTGATCTTTGTGAATGGGGCCGTCATATTCCCAAATGCCCAAGAAAGGAACACAGAAACCATCCCAAATTCCCTCTCATCTTTTCTCGTATTCAATCAATTACCATCTTGTATTGGTTATCCCTCTTTTGTTTTGATCTGTCATTCTCATTGTTACTTCCCTAATTCAGGACTGTGTTATTTCTGGCCTGGACTCTTTCTACAACTGCTTGTCTTGTGTCTGTATCTGTGTACTTGTATCTGTGCGTGTCTCCCTCCAGTTCTTCCGCAGTGCTGCCACAGTAATCTTTCAGAAGTAGTAGTCTGATGATCACTTTCTTGCTCAAAATCCTTCAGTGGTTTCCCAAAATCTGTGCTTCTTATAAGACCCTTTATGATGATGATGCTATCTAGACTTATGTTTTAGCAAAACTGAACTATTTTTAGTTTTTCAGATCCACCATGCACATATGAACCAATATCTTCATCCTTCTGCCTGTGCTGGTACGTCTCTATTGAATACCCTCCCTCTGCTTGTTCACATGGTAAATTCTTTCAGCTTAAATATTCCTCCTTCTTTTAAAATCTTTCTCCAAGGCAACAAAACCACTCTTACTCTTTATACTTTTTACATACCTCCTTTTAACAATTACTATACTATATTATAGTTGTTAATTTTTATGTCCGCTTCTCCAAATAGATGGTAAGCTCCTCAAGGACAAAGACCATGCTTAGGTATTAAATAATTATTAAAAAATAAAGGAATGTCCTCAATTGTATTGTAATGTAGTTGATGTCACTAACAGATGAAATTAGTGTGACACACTGAGTCAGTGTGCAATCAAATGCTATGTGATAAGTAATAGGAGTTCAGGAAAAAAAGATCACTGGAGATTGGAGGAATTAGGGAAGGAATCAAGGAGAATTTGTCTCCAGTAGGGAGATAGCACAGTATTTGGGCCAGGAAAACTGAAAATTCTAGGGACATATTTTTATTTCAGCAATGTTTGTATAAAGAAATATTTATAGGGGCACCTGGCTGGCTCAGTCGGTAGAGCATGAGATTCTTGGTCTCAGGATGGTGAGTTCAGACCCCACACTGGGTGTGGAGCCTATATTAATAAATAAGTAAATTTATAATGTCAAAACAAAGTACTACATTAAAGTTTTGAAAAAATATAATATTAAGTAAACAAAAGAGAAAAGAAAAATGAGAAAGGAAAAAACCCTCGAAAATAGAAGGGTGGAAGAATGGGCTAAATAGGTGATGGGATTAAGGAGGGCACTTTGGGCACAGGATGGTATATGGAAGTGTTGACTCACCGTTTGTTAACTACACGGAAATTACAATAAAAAAAGAAAATTACTTAAGAAAAAGAAAAAAAGTAGGCAAAAAAAGAAAATTAAGAAAAAGAAAAAAGTAGGCAAAGAAATATACCCAATTTCTCAATAGAAGACATACACACGGCTAATAAATGCATGAAAAAGTGCTGAATATTATTAATCACCAAAGAAATGCTTTGAAGCCATGAGATACCAATTCAAACTCACTAAGATGGCTAAAATAAAAAAGATGGGCAATACCAAGTATTGGCAAGGATGTGGAGAAATTACACCCTCATACATGTCTGGTTGAATTATAGAATGATGGAGCCACTTTTGAAAACAGTTTGGCAATAAAACATACAGTTACCATAGGATCAGCACTTCCACTCTTAAATATATGCCCATGAGAATGAAAAACGTCCACACAAAAATCTGTACACAAATATTCATAACGACATTGTTCATAATAGCCAAAAGGTGAATACAGCTGATGGATGGATAAACAAAGGTGGTAAACTCATAGAATGAGATGTATTCGGTAAGAAAAAGAATGAAGTCTTGAGATGAACCTCAAAAACGTGATGCTGAGTGAAAGAAGCCAGTTACAAGAGGCCATATTGTATGATTTCATTTATAGAAAATGTCCAGACTAGGCAGATCAGTGGAGACAAAAAGGGGATGAATAGTTTCCAGGGGCTGGGAGAAGAGGGCATAGGAACTGACTGCAAATGGGTACTTATTTTGGAGAGTTGAAGAAATGAAAAACTTGGGTCGTGGGGATGGTTGTACGACTCTTTGAGTATACTAAAAACTGTTGAATTGTACATGTTAAAAGGGTGGATTTTATGGTAAGTGAATTATATCTCAATAAAGATACTATTAAAAGAATCCTCTGGGGTGCCTGACTGGCTCAGTCAGTGGTACATA
The DNA here is from genome assembly GCF_017311325.1 of Ursus maritimus. NCBI lineage: Eukaryota > Metazoa > Chordata > Mammalia > Carnivora > Ursidae > Ursus > Ursus maritimus. The sequence continues at coordinate 30,422,162 of NW_024424786.1, forward strand.
TGACTCTTGATCTCGAGGTCCTGAGTTCAAGCCCCCATTTTGGGGGTAGAGTTTACTTAATAAAAAAAAAAAAAAAAAAAAAAGAAAAAAGGATCCACATTTTCTCAACCTGCAGGCTTTTTAACTATGAACATACACAGTATTAATATATGCTTATGTGTGCATACTTAATATGCATTATATATATAATGTACATATATGCATATGCATTGACTGGGTAACACATTCAAAGGTTCAAAAATTATAATAAGGCATACATTGAGAGGAATTGTTTCCACCCTCTCCCAATTTACCCCTTTCTTCCTCTCCCATGCTCTGTAGACAACTGCTTTTATTCAACCAGCTCTTTTATTTTATTTTTTTTTAAGATTTTATTTTTAAGTAATCTCTATACCCAATGTGGGACTTGAACTCACAACCCTGAGATCAAGAGTTGCACGATCTTCTGACTGAGCCACCCAGGCGCCCCTGAACCAACTCTTTTAAAAATATAGGTTATGATTATGTTTTGGTTCTCCCAAGTTGCCAGTACTGCTGAGCTTTGCCATTTCTTTTTTTCTGAAATGACCTCTTTCTTTACTTTTTCTAAAATAAATTCTTTTTCTGGCTTTATCATAAAGGCATGTAATAATTTGCCTCCTTTGGTTGTCTCCAAATTAAGGTTTCAGTATAATTCAGTAGTCTGATTATCAGTACTTAGATTATCTTCTAGCCAACCATTATATTAAATAAAGATAACACTTTCTTTGTAATACCTATTATCACTTATCACTTATCATAGCTCAAGAAAAAATTTATTTATAATTTTTCCTGGATTTTTGTGATTGGCACCAGAGACCTGAATAGACTATCAGTAGAATAAAAGAAGCCTGAATAATATAATTTGACTATTCCATTTAGAAGGTTGGGTCCATTCAGGGAGTATGAAAATATATTTGAAAATAATTTAGTTTTGCCATGACGTACTTTGCTTGCTTTGTACAAAGAAAAACTTTGGCAATGTGGTTATAGATGGAAGTATGGAGAACTTCAGAACTTCATTTGAGCAAGCCCAAGTACTTTCCATCATTGAATCAAGAGTGAAAAGAAAGAGGAAAGACTTCAATTTCTTTTTTTTTTAGTTTTATTTATTTAAGTAATCTCTACACCCCATGTGGGGCTCAAACTCACAACCCCAAGATCGAGTCGCATGCTCTTCCAACTGAGCCAGCCAGACGCCCCGGTGAGACAGCCAGGCGCCCCTTCAATTTCTTTATCTATAAAATGATGGTAGTTAAATGATATGATCTTAAAATTCTTCCACTCCTTAAGCTTGTGCAATTCAGGAACAGTGGTGAGAATAGTAATGAAGTGATTGGCTACTGGTTCCAAGTTTAGTACAACCAAGAGAAGCCAGTGGAACAATCTGTGGGAGGACCTAAGTGATTTCAAGTCCTGTTGAAGAGGAATAGTGTGTTCAATGGAAATGGAGGAGGAAATGGAATTTTTGGGTCAGGGATTTGATGGGCCATCGTTATGAAAGAAAGCCCACCATGTGCTCCTGGGAAGAAAGATGTGGGTTCTGAGTTTTGTTTTGTTTTTGTTTTTAACATGTAGGTCATAAACTCTCAGAGGAGCTATAGATGAATCTTAGGAGGTTCTCAAATCCTCTAAATTATGCACAGCATATCAAATCATATCCATTTTTCTGTGAGAAAGTATTTGCAGCTTTAAGTAGATACTTATCATAACCTAACAGAAAAAGTCATTTACTCTTAAAAATGAACGATAAAGACTCTTAATGATTAAAATGGAGAAAGAGAGACACTGCAGTGGCCTTGCAGTGGGTGAATATGGTCATTGTGATATTTTCAGAGTCAGCTAGGTGTCAGTCCCAAGACCTAGAGGTAAGGGGTGAGAAAAATGTAAAGAAAGAAACAGAATTTGCCATCAGGCGATTTTGAGTCTTGGCTTGCCATTATTGGCTGTGTGACCTTGGGCAAGTTTATAACCTCTGTAAGACTCAGTTTCCACAGCTGGAAAATGGGGCTAGTAAGTATCTACCTTAAATGGTGGTTGTGAAGATAAAAGGAGATACAGGTTGAGCACATAATATGGTGCTTGGCACATCGGAGGTATTTGGTAGACCTCTCCCCTCACAGGTTTTAGACTTTGTGTATCTGGTCCCCAGTAAGTGCATCTTCAGAGAACTACTCAGTGATGCTCGCACTCAAGGAGATGATATCTTATTAAGTGGTCAGTTTAGAGGCTCTTTCCCATGCAGATTTGCCAGCCGGGTGTGTAAAAAACCCACATTGGACTTGTTGCCTGGCAGCACGTGGCCCTGAGTGGTAGTACATGGCTTGCATTGTAATGCCATCAGTGCAGGGGCCAGCTGGCTGAACATGGACTGCCACATGGGCTAGGGACTCCATTCCTCAACAAAACAGCAGCCAGCACTAGGGTTAACAGAAAATGACAAACCAGGCAGGGACGAGGGAGGCGCCAGCAGAGCAGCGGGATGTCCTTTGATTTGCTTCTGTTATTTGCATGTCTTTCTTGTGATGTCTGTGAAATGTTCAGAATGACAAAGTTTTTAAAAGACCTGCTGACTCCGCCTGAAAAATGTGAAAAACCTCCCGTTTCGAGACCTATTATGTCCAGCTAGCCTGCATTTTCTATATCTTTTTCTTCATTTTTTATTAATGCAAACATTTGCATGAAGACAGAACCTTTGTTTCGTAAAGAGTTCATCTGCCCCTGCTGCTTACTGGCCCTGCCGTGTGAGAGCACAACAGAACCTTTGTTACGCTTTCAGCAAAGCTGTTTATGAAGGGTGGCTTACTGAGGACTGCTTCCTGTGCTGTGTGCTTCCATTTTGTCTAAAAAGAAAAAAGAAAATCATTCTTAGGAGTGAAAAGAATTTGGACTTTCTTTTATTCAGGTCTTGGATGTTGAAATGACAAGTAGCCCCCAAATTTGTGAGGAACTGGTAATTGCATCGAATGCATTTTTTCACTTTACCTTGAACATAATGAGGCCCTTAGTAACAATGGAAGGAGCAAGTGCTTTCTTATTGGACTAGAGGGAAGGAACAGTAAAAAGGCAACAGAAAGAGGGGTTGAAAACAGGACAAAAGTGGCTTCCTGTAAGAACCCTAATATTGTAGCAGAATGTGTTTTGGTACTTAGTGTTTCCCACCTGGGAGGCACAATCCTGAAGTGGTTGGGTTGAATAAAAAGAATAGCTCCACGGTGTATAAATAGTGATACAGTTTATGTATTCATTCAGTAAATATTTGAATGACTGGTATGTGGAAGACACTGAATGGTCCTGAGTGTTAAAGGGGATAAAAGAGAAGCGAGTCATGGTAACAGTCTGTAAGGAGTCCGAAGTCTAACAAAGAAGATAACACATGTATAACGGAAATAATTCTGTATCAAGGTAGAATGTGCCATTGGAGATATTTAAAATAGGTGTTTAGGGAGCTCAGGAAAAGGAAGATTGCTTCTAGGTCGGAGAGAATCAGGAAAAGCTTCATGAAGAAGGTGGCATTTGACTTGAGCCTGGCACGGAAAGGTAGGCTTGGACATTGTAACGTAGCTGTGAGTGAGGAGTCAAAAATTATGTTGGTCTGGTAAAACAGATCCCAAAGTATATTTTTATAGGGTATTTTGGCGTTTGACACTATTGATTTAGACGATATGGTAAGTGTCAGCATGAGTTTTCTGTGTAATCTAAATTAGGGCCGGTCTAGCATATGCTCTTCCAGTCATTCACCCCATGACTTTTGTGCACTTTGGCCTAGGCCTCTGGAGCATCTATAAATATCTACAATAGCATCTTTACTTTCATAACAAAAATAGAAACTCAAAGGGATTATTGGGCATTATTACAGCAATATCCCATAAGCAGGGTGTAGACATAGTTCTGAGTGGGGATTTGACATGTGAGACTCATATTTGAAAGAGAATCCCCACCTTCATACAGAGGAAGTATCAAACAGAAGGGAGGGGATCAGGAATTCTAAGCCCTTGAGTTTTCAGCTACCTTAAATTAGAATTCATTTCTGTATCTTTCTGCCATTAGACCAAATGAGGTCCTGTTAGTGTTATAGGAGTTGTTAATTTTTGTGAAATTGATATAAAATGACAAGTAATTGATAAGTTACTGCATTAGTACCTTGTTGCATTAATACCACTAATCTGTATATTCATAGTTAATTGCATATCACCAAATGTAATTGCTAATAATTTGTAAAGGATTTTCCTTTCCTTTCCCCAAAGGCTACAACTTTTAATGACTATATAGCCAATTAATTTTCACCTTGTAGCTTAAAATTTTTTTTTAAAGATTTATTTACTTATTTTAGAGAGAGAGAGCACAGCGGGAGGGGCAGAGGAAGAAGGAGAGAGAACCACAAGCAAACTCCACGCTGAGCTCAGAGCCAGACATGGGGTTTGATCTCACAACCCTGAGATCACAACCTGAGGTGGAACCAAGAGTCAGACAACACTTTGGGGTGCCTGGCTGGCTCAGTCGTTAAGGCGTCTGCCTTTGGCTCAGGATCGAGCCCTGCATCGGGCCCCCTACTCCGCGGGAAGCCTGCTTCTCCCTCTCCCACTCCCCTTGCATGTGTTCCCTCTCTCGCTGTCTCTCTGTCAAAGAAATAAATAAAATCTTAAAAAGAAAAATAAGAGTCAGACACTTAATTGACTATGCCACCCAGGCGCCCCTTGCCTTGTAATTTTAATACTTCCCTACCTGACATGACATTATGAGTGGCACTTGATTTACTCCATGTTTGTCAATTTATAGGGTTTTATTTAACCTGTGGTGCCTTCTGGAAAATAGTTTTATGACTGTTTGTGGAGTTGGTTTGATAACAATGCTGCTCTATGAATAACTGTTTTTGCAAAGCTATTGTCATGACAATTATTACTTGGGTTCTCCATGTGTCCCATAGATTGTAACTGTGGGAAACGTAAGTGCCACTTCAGATTTCTCTGACATTCAGGTAGTACGTTTTGTTATGGTCAGCTAATGGAGTGCTTTAAGTTTGGATCTCTGTAAAAGCCTCCTTAATTTTTTTTTTTTTCTGTAGCTTCTGGCACTTGAAATTACAAGACTTCAACCTACTAATTCTATATTATGATATTTAGACTAGAAATACTGAGGCAGTAGGATTTAAGTAGTTGGCCTTAATTGACAACCCCAAAATATCAAAAATCACCAGTTTTAGGAAGAAGGGAAGAAGGAAGAATTAATGGCCAACTAGAGGGTGTTTGAATGTGAAAGCACTCAGCTTTGCACAGCTGCTAACTTGTACAATATCTCTATTGGTTGAGGGAAGTGGACTTCAGTTTTTTGTCCTCCACTTTTACATAAAGATCTTTAGAGACCTCTTGTTTTCTGGTTGTCACAGGTGATGTTAACATATGTGCAATGCTTTGTTTTGCCCTCAGTGTGTCTTTTAGTATTTGAGTTTGACTAGCTATACAGCAGCAATGTGATGGTTTAGATGCCCAAATGCATTGTATTAGTTTTGTCCATTTTATTTTTTTTTTAAAGATTTTATTTATTTATTTGACAGAGAGAGAGACAGCCAGTGAGAGAGGGAACACAAGCAGGGGAAGTGGGAGAGGAAGAAGCAGGCTTCCAGCAGAGGAGCCTGATGTGGGGCTCGATCCCAGAACGCCGGGATCACGCCCTGAGCCAAAGGCAGATGCTTAACGACTGAGCCACCCAGGCGCCCCAAGTTTTGTCTATTTTATAATGAACTATTAATGTAAAAGATTGTTCCTTAATTTGTAGCTCCGTCCTTAGAAAATTCCACTTGGCCTATGTCATGTGGCATAGCTCTTTTTTTTTTTTTTTAAGATTTTATTTATTTATTTGATAGAGAGTGTGAGCTTGCACGTGTGAGCAGGGGGAAGGGGCAGAGGGATAGGGAGAGGCAGACTCCCTGCTGAGCAGGGAAACCAACAGGGGACTCAATCCCAGGACCCCAGGATCATGACCTGAGCTGAAGGTGGACGCTTAACCGACTGAGCCACCCAGGTGCCTCATGGCATAGCTCTTTAAGCGCTGCAGTATAGTGCAGTCCTGACCGTAGGCCTGGATTCAAATCCTGTCTCTGCTACTCACCAGACCACTAATATTAAGGTAAATTACATATTTGAGTCTTCCTTTTTTTCATCCATAAAATGGAGATAACAGAAAAGTACATCATTTCATTTCATATGAGAATCTCATAATTCTCTTGGGAGAATTAAATGAATTAATGCCCGTGAAATGCTTAGAAGACTGTCTTGCACAGAGAGTTTAATAAATGTTAGCTGTTGTTATTGTTATAGTTATAGGTTTGACTACCAAAAAGCAAACCCCGTAATGATCAAGAGCTTTAAGGGAGGGAAGCCTCCTGCGTTTATATCGAGGATGTTTATCAGGATATTCATATGTGACGTGTGATTCACTTAACAATTTTTTCTGGGCGCCCAAAATTAAACTTGACACACAGCTGTTTTATATTTGGAGCTAGTTAATGTTTGAAGAGGCCTGATTTGGGCTTAACACTTTTACTTTATTTTTCTCTATTGTAAGTTTCAAATTTCTTTTTGTATTATGCTCACTATGTTAATTATGAATTCGTGATTTGGTAAGGGATGCAATTACTTCAAGATCATACTAGAAAAAAATATAAGATAATAGGTTTATACACTTGGAGTAAAGAGGGCCTGTCTGAACAACACACAAAGCACAAAAGCCACAGTAAAATACTTTTGACTGTATCTTAAGTTGTCTATACAATGAAAGTTACCACAAACAAATGAAAAGAAAAGCCATAAGGTAGATGTATATTTTTGCAAAATATATAGAATTAGAAGAAAAACTGCAAATCAAGGAGAAGAAAAAAGAACCAGAGAGGAAAATGGGCAAAGGATACTAGCAGATTATTCACAGAAGAAATACAAATAAACATGAAAAAGTGCTTGACTTTATTTGTACTTAAGAAGACTAAAATTGAAACAATAGTGAAAAGCTATTTTATAGCTGTTAAATTGGCAAAGTTACAAAGTCTTAGACCAAGGATAGTGAAAACAGATATTCTTATGACTGGGAAGAGAGTAATTGGAATAACCCTTTGTAAAGCAATTGTGTGTATCTAAGTAAACATGAAGATGTGGAGAAGAGGGAACCCTTGGGCACTGCTGGTGGGATTGTAAACTGGTGCAGCCACTCTGGAAAACAGTATGGAGGATCCTCAAAAAATTAAAAATAGAATTACCCTATGATCCAGCAATTCCAGTTCTGGGAATATATCCAAAGGAAACGAAAACACTACATTGAAAAGATCTCTGCACCCCAGTGTTCACTGCAACATCATTTACAATAGTCAAGACATGGAAACAACCTAAGTGCCCGTCGATGAATGAATGGGTAAAGAAGTTGTGGTGTGTATACGTAATGGAATATTATCCAGCCGCAAAAAAATGAGGAAATCCTACCATTTGTAACAACATGGTTGGATCTTGAAAGCATTATGCTAAGTTAAATAAGTCAGAGAAAGACAGATACTGTATGATTTCACTTATAAATGGGATCTAAAAACAAACAACAAACAAAAACCCAAACTCATTGAAGAAGAGATCAGACATGTGGTTGCTAGAGGCAGAGGAGGAGAAGGAACTAGAGGAAGGTGGTGGGGAGGCAGGCTGGGGATTTTCAGTTATAAGATAAATGAGTACTAGGGAGGTAACCTATAGCATAGTGACTGTGGTTACCACTCCTGAATGGCACATTGGGAAAGTGGTTAAGAGAGTAAATCCTAAGAATTCTCCTCACAAGGAGAAAAATGTTTTTTCTTTTCTTCTTTCTTTTCTTTATATTTTATTTATATGGTGAATGTTAGCAGAACCTATTGAGATAATCATTTCACAATATATGTAAAGCAAACCGTCCTGCTGTATGCCTTAAACTTATATGTTGATGTTTGTCAATTATTTCTTAACAAAACTGGAAAAAAACCCATGAAGATGTGTGCATCTTGCAGCATGCCAATTCCGTAGAAAAACTCTTCTACATATGCACAGGGAAACACGTATAAGAATGTTCAACACAGCAAGTTTATTATAATGAAAGTATGGAAACAGCCTAAATATTTATCAATAGAGAAATATTTCCCACTGAGAAATACTGGAAGGGTAAGTTGGTTCCATATCATTTTATAAAAGATCTCCAGACATGGCTGAGTGAAACAAGGAAGATTCAGAAAAAAAGTATATGTCATTTATTTAAAAATAAAACTAAACCAAGCTCGCAAGTTATGTAGTTCTATATTTTTTAAAGTAGGCATACCAAATTGACAACTGTTACCAGTGGGAACTGGGATTGGTTTTTAACTTTTTCTGTACTGTTTGATTCTTTAAAAATAATTACATGTGTAGTTAGAAATAAACTTTTTTTTTTTTACAATTTAAAGATCATATCAATACTTATCACTGTCTGATTTACCAATTTAAGCTTCTTTTTTGGTATTTACATGGATAGCCAGTAATTTCTAGATAATACAGTATAAAATGGGACATATTGTAGGGTTTTGGATGTTTCTTATTATGTTTTGCCTTAGTTTTTGTTTTTGAGAGGTCATGGATTATAGTGAAAGGGCATAGGCTTTGGAGTAAAATCTAAGTTTAAATCCTAGATTAGCCATTTATTAAGATTTTAGCAGGTTCCTTAACCTCTCTGAGCTTCAAAAAAGTCTATTACTTACCTCATTGAGTTGTATAAGGATTTACATGTACTGGTTTTTCTCATTTCCCATCTCCTTTGGTCAGAGGAAATTGGTCTAGTGTGGTCTAAGATCAAAGATGGTCTTCTATGGGTGATAAAATATTTCACCAGAACATGCCATATCCCTGGATCAGGACATACGAGTAAAGATGGAGGATGTAAATAATTAATTTTAGAGGTCTATTAACTTTTTAAACCAGTAAGCTATCTATTTGTACTTCACAAGATCAAATCAAATCAATTCCTGTTAGTGATTTATAAATGATCTTGAACTTGAAGCTTCTAAACAGTTTACATGACAAGTTGTTTGGTTAACAGGGTTATATTTCTTATCTCAGAGAACAGTCTTAATTTAATTCAACATTTGTGCCAGCCAGCATCTGAATTTCAAGAGGCTTCAAAGACTGAACTGTGTCTCAGGACTCTGGCAAGGGAGGAAAAAGCCAGATTTAAAGTTGAATATATGTATATACTATGCTTTTCACTTACACTGCCGTTGCTCTTCTATGTGTCTATTAATATCACATGTAGTAATTCATGTGAATATTTTTCTAGTGAGACTTGTTTATTCTAGTATAGGGACTCTGTATTAAATAATAATAATAAAATGAGTGGGCTAATTAATGTAGGTGGAAATTCTAGACCCCTCAAGCAATAATTTCCAAATGGGACCCTTTATTTGATTGCAAAACAAACAAGTTAATACTTTGATGGTATTTATGCTTGGGATGAGAGTTAAAAAGAAATAGTTCTGGACTTTCCCCATGTAAATTAGAGCCTTCTGAGTAATTAGCAGTTAATAAGTGAATGCTTCCTATACCTTTAAAGGTTATAGCTGAAATGGGCATATGCTTATGTATATTATTGTACGCGTAAAGTTTATATAGCCCAGGAATCCTTGAAGATAATCTGTAAACATCTTTGGTTGGATGAGCAGAACTTTAAATAAGTGAGTGGGGGGCTATAGTAAGTTGGTTGCTTGATGGTTTATTAGTGTTGAAAACCTACTGTCTTCTGAGTTTTGCAATGTCTGTAGTAATAACAACAATAATAAAAATTATCGCTAATATTTATTGCATACCTATGTGCCAAGCACTATGCCAAGATTATTTACATACATTATTTAATTCTCACTACAAGCTTAGGTGGTAGATACTATTCCCCAATTTTATAGAAAAGGGAAGAGTGATTAGGTAACTTGCTTAAAGTCACACCGTTAGTAAGTGCCAGAGCTAGAAATCAAATCCAGGTCAACCTGACTTCAGAGCCCATGTTCTTCACAGTTGCAAAAAATTGCTGTGTCATTTTAATCTGTAGGGTCAGTAAGTAGCAGTAATAATGTAATCATTAATGTGTTACTTTTTGTATATACCAAATATTTTCAAGGAAATAGTTTATTACATATCATTCCTAGTATCATATCCATTTTATAGCAGAGTGACTGTGGTATAAAGAGGTTAAGCAATCAGCAGGAGGCCATTACACAGAACCAAGAAGTTTCTGATCCACATTGCCTTTATTTGAGAGGTTCATATAATGATCATACAGTGTTGTTTATATTTCACTTAGATTTTTCAGTGCATGTTGAAGTTACAAGTGCTTATCTAAGGCGATGTTATCTGAGCAAGACAGGGACCTCGGGCCTTTGTGTGGATTTCAGAACAATAGAGCCTTATTGGTACATGTTAGAAAAGTTAATCCTGGGCTTGTTGTAGGAATCACAGCAAAGCAGAAGAGAAGTCAATCTGAAACGTTTTTTCTTTTCCAAGGAGGGCAGCTAAGGTGCCCAGATATCTTTGCCCTCGGGGGTGCAGGTGTGCTGTTTTTATTCTTTAATCATTCACATAAATTAAAGCCTATTCCTTTGCATTTAAAAATTTTATAAAACGACACTCTCCATGTTTTACTGCCAGACAAGAGCTTTGAACTTCTGTCTCATTAAAGTTTGATAAACTGCAAGGATTTTCCAGGGTTGGGTGGTGCCCACAGAGTTCCGGAACATTGGACTGATAAGAGCTGCAGGTGAAGGAAACCACCAGAGAGTAGCTGTTAGAGAGAGCTCCTCACACTTGGCTTGTGGGAAATTCTCTGCAGGAAGGAACTTTCCCCTGCCCTTTCTGGCTCTTCTTAGCTGCTTCTCTTCACCCACAAATAAAAAGGGCACCAGGGCTTTCTGTTTCCACATTGTGAATGAGGAATGGGGTGGGGTGAATACTTTGTGGTGGAGTGCTTCTTTATAAGAAACTTTGAAATTCTATGAAAAATTCTAACTTCACACAAAATGCTGATTGGCATGCACACCTATGCAGGTGGGGATAAGACTCGCCCATGTGCGCACACACACACATTCACACAGACACGAATGGACCACATTTCTCAGATGATTTTACTATCAACATATGCCCCTGCCTTTGTGTTCTATGTAAAATAAAGATCGTATGTACTGGAAAACTGATTACACGAAGAGTTAATGACGAGGAAGTGTGGTATAGCGTCAGGAGCATGGGTTCTTGGTTTGAGTCTTGGCTTTTCTTCTCACTAGCTTGTCTGGGTGATCTTGAGCAAGCCACTTTAGTTCTATAAATCTCAGTTCTCCCATTTGGAAAGTGGAGGTACGCAATATACGTATATATCAAAGAATTGTGGCGAAGACTAAATAATATAATGCATGTTAAGACAATGAGTCCATGGGCGCCTGGGTGGCACAGCGGTTAAGCGTCTGCCTTTGGCTCAGGGCGTGATCCCGGCGTTATGGGATTGAGCCCCACATCAGGCTCCTCTGCTATGAGCCTGCTTCTTCCTCTCCCACTCCCCCTGCTTGTGTTCCCTCCTCGCTGGCTGTCTCTATCTCTGTGTCACATAAATAAATAAAATCTTTAAAAAAAAAAAAAAA